>NC_050587.1:23012500-23312500 GCF_013368585.1 Megalops cyprinoides | reverse complement strand
CCAGAGCTGTCAGTGCTCCCCAGGAACAGTGACCTGGACTGAAGTTAACCGTGACAGTTAATAAAGTCGCAGTTTGTCCATCCCTGATTCTGCCCTATGATGTCCTCTGGCTCACACTGTCCTCGGTTAGCTTACTATTTCTGGAGTCCCTGCTTTGTAGTTTGGCTTGAGGCCAGTTTACTCAGGACGGTACATCACACGCAGACAATAAAATTATATTAACATGATATACAGAATAACACATGTTTATTTACTACTCCTTTCATAGACCTTTTCATGGAAGAGGAAACTAATTCATCATTAAGGGAATGTTGTGTGTTCATTAGTGAACAATTTCTCATCTTTTCTCAAATCCATTGTTAATAATTTGCATAATCATAACTTGGAACTTGTGACAAAGCCTTTCAGCTCAGTATCATAGCAAAACACCCTCTGATGGACACCCAGTGGTGGAACTTCTTGTATCAGGAAATGGACTGGGTGAAGCTGGGATGGCTGTAGCTCCAGTTTTGGTCTTAGTAGGCTCTGTTGCAGACCACCAGTTGCACACGGTGGGAACCTAAACAGAGAAGACATGGGCGGAGGTTCTACTGGACTTAGTACCAAGCACCGAGGGAGGACATTAAAGATTTCCTTAACGTTGCCCGCTGCTGCAACGGAACTTCACATCCAACCCAACAGCTTTGTCCCGGCTTTATTAGTGTTGGCAATGGGAGACATTTGAAATGGACACTTGTTGTTTTTTCTTCTTCATTAAAGTATTTTTGCACCCATTGAGGAGGCTGAGGGAAATGGGGATAAGTGAGACATCCCATTAAAGCGGGAACAGGAGGAAGAGGAATTCTGGGAAAGTGATGAAGCGTCTGTGTGCGAGCAACAGACGACTTTTCACTCACCAAAGTCCTGAAGGCGGCAGAGGCATTAAGAAGGGCTCCTTATCAAACTGAGACATCAGGGGAGTTTTATGGCCTGCATCTTCGGACTTATAATACCAGCTACTTCCTCAAGATTGAATTATATGATTACAGAGCCGGCATCCATAAAAAAGAAAATGAACATCGTTTCTCCTCCGATATCTTTTTTCTTTTATTTTCCAAGCACAGAAATAGGACTAGGGAGCTTGTTATACATCAACAAAATGTGGCTGAAATTTAAACCTAACCAGACCTATGATTTCTTAGTATGGGTCCATGATTATATAATTCATATAGGTGCATAGCTGTTTACATAGATGACTATCTGTACCACACACAGCAGAATTCCCCTAGCCAAATCCTAAATGCAAGGCATTGTGATGCTGGTCCCAGAGATAGCTTTCTTTCTTGTGATGCATGGTAGCTATTCTTTGGTGTGACAATTTAACTGGTCTATATGAAGAAAGGAATGAATGAATGAAGCCATTAGCTTAATGCTGAAGGACATAGTGCAATATGCCAAAGTTCAGCGTGGTGACGGCCACTGAACTGTGCCTCCTCATTTCTCAAGGAGACAAATGGCCAAAGCAACACAGCAGGTAATGGACCAGCACACTGGTGCAGTGGTAAGAAGCAGGACTTGTAACCAAAACATTGCTGGTTTGACTGCTGTTGTAGCCCGGGGCAAGGTTCTTGACCCACAATTGCCTTAGTAAATATCCAGCTGTATAAATGGATAAAATTGTAACCTATGTAAGTCACTCTGGATAAGAGCAGCCGCTAAATGATGAAAATGTAATGTAATGTTACCATACTATACATTTCAATCCCAGATCAGGCACTACTGTTGTCGCATTGTCTCACGCAAGAAAACACCAAATCCGTGACCCCTTGAAAAAAAGATTCAAGAATGATTGGTGCATCCAAATATGTAACTTACCCAGGGTCTCAGTTCTTATGTCACTGGCAAGTGTGGTTAAGGTTCAGCTGCAGTTAAGTAATCACTCCTGTGTTTGCCTGTCTATGCCTATATCTACAAACATTTTATTTCTCTGTTTTTCGTTGTTTCTTCATTCTGTCTCTACTCTAATTTCTCTTTATGCTCGAAGCTCCTTTTCAGGGCACTCTCAGGGGAGGAGAAAATTACACACTGACGGTACCTGGTAATTAGCAAAGTTTGGAGCAAACGATAATCTGTGGCCCCTCAAGGAGCTCCTTGTTACAGCGTCTTTCTCTGGGCAACTAATTAATTCCGCCACTGAGGTTTCAGATAATAACAATGGAACAAACTGCCACTGCAGAATTAGAGAGAGGAAAAACACATGACGGTGTTAAATATTCTCTGAAAAAACAAATGTTAACTTTGTCATGCCAGTAATGCAAGTGGAACTGAGCTGAGCCCATCACAGAATGGACAGAAATATGGGAGTTTTTCAGACAGTAGGGATCCAATCGAAGAGAGAAGACTCTGTAGACAGGCCAGATAACCCTTCTTTCCTGCTAAATGCAGGAATTAAATGCCTGGATTTAGCCCTTTCATTGTTATTAGCAAACCGAAGAATGCATTATATTTTTCCTTACTGGATTGGAATGAGAAGAAGTTGATGTGGATGTGATGGGTAAAAAAATTCTTAAATGTGCTCCTCAAAGTCATCTCACTGGATGCATTCATGTCTAAGGCTGCTGGGACCAGATGGTGTTTATTTCCATATTCGCTCATTTACAAAGTTGATGCAGATATATTTTCAGTGTTTTTATTTGATGTGCATTTATTTTACAGACCTTTGTCAATGGCTAATGGAGTCTTGTAATAAAAATATATATTCCACAGGTTTAAGGCCAACAGTATAGGACTGCATTCTTCTTCCTTGAAAAGACCTGTTTAGGTAACTTTTGAATGCCTGAGCCACACACCCACTACTTGTTTGAAAGAGAAGACAATTTCTCCTTGTGGTGGTCATGCACCCTTTACATTACTTTTGCTTAACAGGTGCTCTTATCCAGAGAGACTTGCATATATTACTGTATTTACAAGTTATCCATTTATACAGCAGGATATTTACGGAGGCAATTCAGGTCAAGTACCTGGCTCAAAGATACAACAGCAGTGATCCATCTGAGCATTGAACCGGCAACATTTGGGTTAGGAGCCCTGATTCTTATACCACTCTGTGACCTGTGCTCACACATCATGTTGGTGTGTCTCACACAATGGGTGACTGGTGGGATTGAAAAAGATCACAAGATGGAGTTGTTTCTGTGGAGAATGTCATATTTGTGTGTTGTAAGTGACTAGTTTGTAATAAGAACCTAGCAGGTTTTTTTGGCTATTTCTAAAAAAGAACTTCATGGTTTGGTTTCTTCGGCTAATATATGACATCATGTTAGTTTCTATATCAGGCCAGAAGTCCCTAGTTATAATGGGTGCCTTGAGAGACGCCACAAATAGGTGGGTCGTCGTCAGAGTCTCCCCAAGTCCCTGATAATGAGCTGAAAACGGTACTTAATTAGAAATACGCCACAAGCACCTCTATTGTCAGGAGAGCACAACAGCGTAACAAGGCAATTACATACGAGCGGTGGGGTCTATTACAGGCTCCTGCTTCTTAAGGACAGAGTTCAAGGTTAGGGTGCAAGGGGAGAGAACAAAAAGGGTGGAATCCCACTTGGGGTAGCTACACCTGCAATCAAGGAAGACCTTAGCAGCCTGTCTCAGGGGGAAGGGGGAGGAGCACGTTTGCTGCACAGTACTGCTGTCTGGAGGCCTCAAACTACGCTCTCTTCAGGTGGACTGCGGTGAAGTCGAGCCATGAACCTGGCAGCTGTAAGGATCCTTTTCACCTTATGTAGAAGTGCCATTGTTCCACAAATAGGTTATTGTTAATTACAAGCTTACATTTTCCAACAAGCACTCCATGCAATAAATGACATTGGAATAGCGTCTGCTGATGAACGTGTTTGCAATGTTGTAATTATTTTTGTTCATTACTGCAAGGTCTGCCTTGCTGTGGGTCAGGTTCCCCTCTTTTGGTCACAGGTGCTTTTTGTTCGTTTATCTGCCTGTAGTACGTCACAATATTTAATGTGTGACTGGTCAGGCAAAGCCAGTGAAGACAGAAGGAGAAATATGCAGGAATCTGACACGCGGAGATTACCGCATTAAAAGAATTCCAAAAGCATAAATACTGGGGCCTTTATAAAACGGTATCACGCACAGATTTGATCTTAGAATGTGCGCACGCTCAAATCCACGCCAAAGTTCAGATTGATAAAAACGATCTTTGACGTGGAAAAATACTTAGCTCCACGTCAGGTTCCAACTTGGCGTACGCGCATTTCCTTCCTCTATAGGCTATAAAATTTCCAATAATGCAGTGGTTTGCAAGAGGAAGAATGGCAGCATTGGCACTTCTCGAAGATATTGGCAACCTCGATTTCGACCTCGCTGTTTTTTTTTCTTGCAGCTCGCCACTATCAAGTAGAATCTAGTAGATGATTTGGATTTTGATTCGAGCTCCTTTATATGCTAATGAAATTAATTAGTGGGTGTTTACAAGGCGGAGATCTAAAACTATTCAGCTACGCACAATTTCAAGATCATTTGTGATACAGATTTCCCATCTGGAAGAGTGGCGTGCGTACGTTCATTTTCTCTGAATCACACGTACGCACATTTCAGAAATGATCTTAGATCAAATGTAGGATCGTTTATACGCAACTTTTTTTTTAACAGGCTAGCCTAAATGAGGCCCCTGATCTCTCTGAAATGTGAGCGATGTTGATCTTTAATTCACACAATTAAAAGAAAACGCGGCGCATTTCACAAGCATTACTGTGCGATTATTTTTGTTCCACGACTGTGTACCAAACCAAAGACGCCTTTGAGACAGCTGTTAATGAGATATTTCCCTTTGATTTTTTGCCGACACGACATTACCGGCGCGCAGAAACTCCACGTCCTCTCGGGGAGTCTGAAGCGTTCCCTTCTCCTCGGGGCTGTTTGCGAGCTCCAGGGGTTCAGAAAACAAACGCATCGCACGAAGAAAACACGAGCGCAAGACGGCACCCCCCTCGTCGAGTATTAATGGGAATTAAACTCCAAAGGATTCGTTACACTCATTCTGAGGTGCGCGGTCTTATTAATATGCAGAGGGACATGACAAGCCCAAGACATCATTATTGTCAAGAGAACGCAGCTTTGTGCAGGGACAATTAGGAGCTGCGAGACTGCCATTAGCTGTGTCTCTAATGACCAAGCGATGCGGCAGGGGCTTGATGCAGAAATGACGGCTACGCGAGTGAAATTATGCATAATTAAGAACACCCCCTTCACCCACCGCTTCTCGCTCCTTCCTTGGCATTTATTTACATGGAAATGCATGCTGCATTTCTGCCATTTACATTGAAATTGATACGCGGAAAATATTAAGGTAGATTTAGGATACACTAAGGGGTCCGCAACCTTTAACAGAAAATGGGCCGGGTTTGTGGAGCACGCAGGCGATGGCGTTGTGACAGCCTACAGAAAAACGTAGCAGCTCTACAGTTTAAACGAAGGCACTGTAATATATTTGATTAAAGTACAAATTCTACACTTGGGTGCTTTACAGTTGCACACTTGTACACTATATGTTTTCTTGGTTAAAATGCCTTGTTATTCAGTTATTTAGTTGGTTCTTTTTTTGTTGGGGGGGGGGGGGGGGGGGGGTTGCGACGAAGGCCGTTGTACCTTCCATTAACTATTGGTAAAACGTACTGGAACCACGAGCGACTCATATTTGTTGCATTTCAGTTTGCGTTGATTTTACTTGCATGTCATCCACGTGAATTCGCTCCAGGTAAGCGCAGTTACATCCTCAGCTTGCTTTGCTCTTCTCGCTCAGTGGCCTTTGTCTCAACAACAGCGTCATCTAAAATGATAAGCTTGCCACCCTCAGGAGAGAGGTGGCGTAGCACCTACCGGTAACACATTTCCGCATGGATTTTACTCAAGACTTTGTTTTATTTTAAAATAATCTGTCAAACAAATGAAGGCCCACAGGTAGTGGTGGCTTTGGAGTTACAGTCGGGGTTCGAGAGAACTTACTAAAATGCTTGGAATTATATTGGTATACGCTCTCTCTGATGCGGTCAAACGCAAAGCTCAAACCTCACTACCAATTACATGCAATGTTTTCCCCCTCAGAAATTGGATGATATTGTTCTTTTGGAAACTTACATGAGCTCTGTCTCTTTCCACTGAAAAATAAGTTAAGTGGCATTCAGCAGCACATTAATAGAAGTCATATATTACATTGATAATTGATTTTTCACTTGGCATACACCATTATGGAAAAATGACTACATACATACACATTGTATGCCTGCGTTCTGCTGGTGGGATTTTTACTGGTGTAAATGAGACATGACAGCTTGCTGAAGGTTCAACAGCAAGTCTAAAGGACACAAACACCAAAGGAGGATATAAACACTAACACCTCAGATGTGGAGTCGAGTGTTCTACACACTACATCACAAACCATGCTTAATATACCTCAGTACTTCTATAATCAACATATCTTGCAACAAAGTACAGAATGACAAATGTGATAAAGGGTTTTTTAATGGAATGATATGATACATTAATCACATTAAAGACAGAGTATATCACCCACCCCCACAAGCTTATGCATGTAATTCTGTAAAAAGGGTTTTTGTATTTCACTATCAGTTTCTACTGAAAGAGTGTGCTTATAGGAATCTTTTTTTTTTCATTGAATCCCTTCTGCCCTTCATAGCTTGGAGAAGGGCTTTCACGTTTGTGCAAGCACAAACTGTTTTCAGTCTGATTTGGTGGCAGTTGCCATTGCAGGTTTTAGTGTGCACAACTGTTCCCACTCTGCAGGGAAAAGATTGCATGTGTACAAGACTGTTCCCTCTTGAAAGGCCTTAGGGTGAATATGCCCTTTAGCATGCATGACTTCCCACTCCACAGGCCTGATGGTACGTGTGCTTCAGTGTGCATGACCGCTAACATGGCCAATTTGGTTGGGACTGCTTTATTTTTTTAACAGACACTGTCAACTCAAGACTGTCCGTACTCAATGTTGTGAACATGCCCTCATTGCTCTCACTCCCAAATTAGTTTCTTCAGGTTGTTGTTAAATGGTAAATTGTGCCTACTAGCTGCAGAGGCAAGGTTAGCAGGTGTTACATGTTTTTTTTTCTGCCACATACACAAGAAATTGGGAACAGTGCTAAAAATGCTCAATGTGCTGATTTTTCACTGACAAGGGAGCCTAGTTTTTCTGTTATGCAGAGGGAGGATCTGTCTTTTGAACTTTTTTATTTTACTAAAAATATATACAAATATACCCCAAGAATAACTTACATTTAATGAGACATAACAAAACAACCCATTACCATGTTAAAGATAGTATACAAAAACATGTTGGCCTTTTTGTTACAGCTCTTATGCAAATATTTCTGTAGAAAAAAAAAAAACACAAAACAAAAGCATTGTAATACCATACTAACCATCTGCCCATTGCAACCCATCTATGAACCCGGTCAGTGGATAAAACACCTTTAAAAGAGAGTGAATTGTCTACAAAATTAAAAAAACAACTTCCAAACTGCATAACCGTATAACTGCATAACTGTACAATCTGTGCTTGAAACGTGCTCAGGGAGACAACTGCATTCCTCAACAGCTCTTAAGAGACAAACATTTAGCCCATGATCTTCCTCCAGCTAAGCTCAGCTAAGCTTCACTCCTACTGTAGCTTCAACCAGAGGGTAACTGTGAGAATAACCTTTTAAAATTCTGGCTGCATGTTAAAATGCCTCCCTTTTGACAAAGAACAATTAAATCTTTTAAAAAGTTGCATTTCTGATAAAAGGAAAGGCCACAAACTGAAGAATTTGGCTCACATTCGGAAATAACAGAATCAAACCAAACCCAACAAGCAGAATAAGACGAAGTAAGACAAACAAAGAAATTTCTCTAGGAGGCCAACAAGACTGGATTAGTCAAAGGGGGGGTGCTCACAAATATGGCAAAAATGCTCATCTGACAAAGTGCAAGAGACCCCATCTCCATTACCAGCCTCCCATTGGTCCAAATGCCTATAAATGCATATATTTTAAAGTGTTTTTTTTCTGCTCAACAGGGAAATATGCCCTTCATAACTTTTACTGTGGGGGCCTGGTGAGCTGCAGTCTTCTTCCATAACAGGAAAGCCAGTTATTTCCAAATCTCTCTACTTTCAATGAGTGCAACTCTGTGGAGAAGATCTACACCTTCTACAATTAAAGTACTTACAAAGTACATTTAAATAAATATTGGAAATAGCCTTTGGTCACGGGGGTCACAAGCTTTTAGTCAGGGGCCTGTATCTCCACATCTGCCTATGATTCTTTCCCAACCAGCTCCAAGGACTAAAGGAAAAAAAAACAAGAGGAAATTTGAAGTCTTTCATATTGTCCATGTATAAACAAGCTCAGAATGAGAGAAACACGTCAGTACTCTCATGGGCCATCTTTAGTAGTCCCTTCTGTAATTAGCTAGGAGATCAGGTCAATGCTAAGCTTTACTGTGCTGCTAAATGTATGTAGGAATAAGAGAGGTGAGGATTCATGAACCCAAAACTGGGTGGAGTTACTTGGTATTGATGATTTGCAAATTTGAACATATCATGTTTTGTTATGGCAAACAAAATCATCTGATTGGTGTCTATATGGCTAACTTCCACAAAGTGCTATGTCATTTTTAGAAGTGTTTTCAACTGAGGGCTGCCTTCATTGATCATCAGATATTAGATAACTTTGTCATGTTGTAAGTTTGCTACATAGTTCACCTCTGAATAAACAAAATCTTTGTCTTGAATGTATGAGAGGGAGAGCTTCACAAGACATTTAAAACAACTACTCAGTCCCCACAGGAAGTGCTTGAGCAGCACAGATTAACTTTACAACCTGTGACCTTAGAAGAGAGAATACAGCTCACTAACAGCTTGTGTCAGATTGTCTCAGTCTTTCATGGACCAATTATACACCTCAAAAGCTTCAAGAAAATTTAGTAAAAACTGAGAGTACTTCAAGATTTTACTTGTGAACCAGACCAGGAGCTGCAAATGTGCAACGTCCCATTGCTACAGTTTTAGGGGGAAATGAAGAAAGTGAACCAAAGTGCAGAAATAACTGTAGGCAACTTTGCATTTCACTATACTTTGACATATTACTCTGACATGAGTTGGAATCAGACTTATGCGATCTGAGAATGTGGCAATTCCCTCCTGCTGTTCATCAAGTCATTTCTGCCACTTCAGATGTGACACGAGAGAATTAGGAACGACTTTGCAGTTTCTTCAGTAGGCTGGGTTTCTGCTCACACAATAGCACTCTAACGGTGGGAGACTGAAGCTTGTGCCCTGTAATTGGTGGAGTTACCATGTCCTGGTTATTGTTCATTCATATGAGCCAGTTGCAACTGTTCAGGGTCTGTGGTGAAACGTTACTGGTTCAATTCAGTCAGTTATTGACCTCTGACCACCTTGGGGAAAATACAGCCTCACTTTCCCATCACTACTCCACACCTTATGGTATAACTTCTAGAACGGTCTGTGATAACTTCCTGCTTCTCAGTTACAACAAATGTTTCCTGTTTTATTTGCTCAGAGAATCACTGGAGGTCTGTGTTTTTGGTCACGGGTAAATCATATCATTATGGAAAAAAAAAAAAAAAACATAATAAAGATGAAGGCTCTCACATGCACTAATGCCCTCTGAGGAGGCAAGCGGACCAACAGCAGATATGACAATACATTCAAAATAGCTAAAGGAAGGAGAGAAGTGCAATAACAAATGACAAACTACCATTCAGATGACACCGTGGTAGAAAGCAGGTTACTGTAAAATGCTGGTTATGACCACTCTCAGCCCTTCAATGGCTGGTTTCATAACATGGGAGAAGAATGCATAGCATTGCAGCAACAACACAAAAGCCCTGCTCTTGCAAATACAAACAGAAACTCATAATCACCTGGAACAAAGTGGTCCCTTTTTGTTCACTGTGTATTTGATATGTACACTTATCATGTTTGGTTTGTTTTCCATACAGAAAATTGCAAATAAGCACTAGAGAGAGAGCGAAAAATAGTAATTTGTTAAGTTCTAGGTTAATTATCTCTTTTTTTTCCATTTTGTTTGCTTTTTTTTTGAAGTAACCCCCAATTTTCTTACCATTTCAAATGCCTTGAAAGGGGGCGGGGTGGTTCAATCTGACTACAAAGCAGTCTACCCATTACTCAAACCAAATTTAAGACAGCATAATTTAATGTCACAACTCACAAAATGTTTAGTTTCATTCCAGTCCAAAAAATGTAGTGAAAGCACATCAGTTGAAAGGAAGCACCTCCTTAATTTGGTTATTGAATGCTCAAGGCCAGACCTCTTTGCAGACTAAACCACCACCCCAACCCCCTGACACAGATCTATGTACAGGCACAAACTACAGAGGCCTGAGGCAGCCCTGACTGGAGGGTCCAGTTTGGGGACGTGGGAGGTTGGGAAGCCCCGCCTCAGTCTTCCCATTCAGGGTGTGCTGGAAGTGTGCTTCACTTGCGGTCGTCGATGGTCTTAATGAACTCCACTGCTGCAGTGAACTGCATCCACCAATAGCACTCTTCCCCAGTCAGCCGACTGGCATAGAAATGATTGATGTACTGAACGGTAGAAAGCAAGCAGGGCGGGTTGGCCTGAGGGAGGGAGGCAGAGAGAGGGGGAGAGGGGATGATGATTACTGCCACGAGTCCCACTGGAAAATATATGTCTGTGTGTGTGTATAATGTGTTCGAGTGAATTAAGTATGTGTGTGAGTGTGTTTGTTATTTTGTGTTTACATGAATAAATATGTGAATATGTGTTTGAATATGTATATATTGTTTGCATATGTAATGTGGCTGCTTCTGGCACCTTTACCTGGAAAAAGACGAGCGATGTGTGTGTGCGCGCATGTGTGTGTGTGTGTGCGCGCGCGCGTAGGCATGCACACGCACCTTTATGAGGACGAAGACGAGCACGGGGACGAAGTCGTCGGCTCCGGGCACGGAGTCCTCGTTGGCCAGGCTCAGCAGGTTCATGATGGTGGAGCACATCCGCAGGATGCACTGCACTTTGTCCCGCGGCGTCTTGTAGGCGCTGATGGTCCCGATCTCCGCCTGCGCCGCCGGCCACGGGGCCTCCTTCAGGTACACCTGCAGGAACACGGGCCGCTGAGTACATGCTACACGGAGCACACACGCACACACGCATGCGCGCACACGCACACGCACATGCACACACACACCGACCCACAAGGCTACACTTCCTTGTTTGTGATTAACTTACTGACAGCAGTAGAAAACATCAACTCCTCCATTCCACCTTGATTTTTCCCTGGAATCACTTTCACTGCCACACTCAAGTCAATTAGAAACATCACAAATGTGCGTCATTTAAAATATCACCTATGCGGCAGGTATACCTTCATAAGAAATCCAAATTTCTCATCACACGCAAAACTTGTCCAGGTTCAAGTGTTTTGAACATACTTACAGGAAGGACCCAAGTAAAATGAACCAATTTCAATCCATGAAAATCCCAAGCAATTCAAATCCAGTTTGACTGATATTATGTGGAAGGGATGGTAAAAAGAAGGTGGAGTCTGGGATGGTTACCTCTGGTATTTGAAGCGCTTTGTGATTGGCTGTGACCACTTTGGACAGGCGCTGGATATGTTCCTGTAGGAGCCTGTGGGTGGCATGTTGAAACAGCACAGAAACATTGAGTGTCTATCCTTAAACTTCAGTAACACAACCTTTTCACCACTTAAAAGACATGGAATTCTCATTAACAGATCTAATAAACAAAATATAATATGTAATTATGGCCACTAAAATAGGGTTGGCTTCATGACTACACACCAAAAGGTGGAATGCTTGCAAGCTGGAACGCCTGTATTTAGAAACTGGAGCATATGCAAAAGAAATAAATTATCTTCAACTTAATTTCAGAATCTTTTGATCACCTTAAGTTATTCAGAGATGAATCAGCATGAAACTCCCAATGTACACTGAAATATCAAGGATTTTGTGCTGGCTCCACTCTAACAAAACTTTAAAAGTATCAAAAGATCTGAAAGATCTAAAAATAAAGATGTAACATAGGAAGATGAGTTTTTTTCCACGGGATCTAATTTCTTTGAACTCCATGATTAGAATTTAAGATTAGGCAGCGTGAAAACTTCTCTTTGTACCGTTATGTATGCTTGCAGCTGAAATGCATATGCATTCCAATCACCCAGAGTAGTAGTTTTTTTCCCTTTTGGCACCAATGTATCTCTTCACATACAGCACACAGCAGTCTCCCCAAAGAGTGGAGCAACAGCACTCTCCAAATGCCCCTTGATCTTTTTCAACATGCTTTCAGCTAAAACATGCTACACAAAACAGCCAAATGAAACCTGTTGCCGAAGGGCTGTTTTCTCCAGAATGAATCTGATGTGCACATCCTGAGTGTACAATGCCATCCTTGTGTCAATTGTCTGGTGATATTGATGAGAACACATGAGAGTTACAGGGTTGGTCTGACATAAGAAGCAGCACACAGCAAAGAACTGTGATTGGAGGATGCTTCCATAGCAGATATGTGGGAGCACCATCATCCCACAAATTTGCAGAGACTGCTGACACATACGTGTATATATTTACATTTATTCAATTGGCAGTGAATATTCGGGAGTGGAAAGAAGTGTATTCAGTAAGGTTAGGCAATCAGCTGCACAGATACTGAATCGATAGTACCATCCATGAAATGTAGTGACAGGCACCAATTTTCAGCCATAAGGTTTGTCTTGCCACAGTTTGGTTACCACTGATCTTATGCAGCTTGAAATGCTTAAGGAGCCACCAGACTATTTGTCTGCTATACTTAAATTGTAATCCATTTTACTACTAGCTCTTCCACACATGCACAGACATAAATATACATGCATATGCATTGGTCCCTCACAGAGGTGGACACTGTGGTTTCAGAAAGTAGAAGTCCTGCCACAAATTTGTTCCACTCAGGCACTACACCTGCTGAATTTAATTAGCACAACTCTTCAGCCAGGTAGAGGAGCTAATTAGTGAAATCACCTTGTTTAGTGAATGGCTAGAACAAATACATGGTAGGACTTTTACTTTCTGAAGCCAGGGTATCCACCTCTGGTCCCTCACATACACATTCCACAGACACGTTTGGACAGGCACGGTGATCCACTCACTGATCCCTGAGGATGTCCCCATCCTGGTTGGGGTAGAAGGCCAGCTTGAAGATGCGGTTCATGACGCTGCGCTCGATGGCCATCTGGGCGTCCTGCAGCTGGTCCTCGCTGGCGTACTGCCAGATGGCATCGTGGGCCATGGCTCCGTACAAGTAGCGCAGGAAGTCCTCCACTGCCGCCGTCTTGTCGTCGGCTGCCGTGCAGCCCTGGAAGGCTGAGGGGTCGAACCGTTATCACAGAGCGGTTAGGCACAGACACAGGACCCAAAAAGGAGATCTAACACACACACACACATACACACTACATTACATGCATTTAGCAGACACTCCCATCAGAGAGCGACTTCCATCAAACAGAGCGACTTCCATCACAGTAGAACAAGAGAACGCGCACACGCACGTACACACACACACGCGCAAGCGCACACGCACACGCATGCACGCACCTCGGATGAAGTCCTGCATCTTGCTCTCCATGTGCTCCAGCAGCAGCCGCACGCAGACGGTGGTGAAGTAGCGGTTGGCCACCTCCTTGTCCCTCAGCACGCGCTGCAGGAGCCGCTCCAGGTGCGCCTGCGCCGTCTGCAGGCCCTGCCGGCACCGGGTCAGGTACGCGATGTAGGGCCCCCGCTTCCTGCAGGGGACACAGGGCTCGTCACTCTCTCTCTCTGCTCAGCCAGCGCTTACGAGAAAATATACAGTAAAACATCCATATATACCTTTCTTTCATTTACTGTATAACAACGTTGTGTCATTTCTCGATAAACAGAAGAAATAAAAGTGGCAATAATAAATATCTGTTCCAATACATATACAATTTTATACACAAACACATTTCACTTTTCAAAACATATCCACTATATGCATTTCTTACATTTTCAGATTTCATATAAATTTAAATAAAAAATATTCACTTAAAAAATAAGAAATGAAATAGACTGAAAAATATAGCATATGTTAGCCTACATCTCTCCTGGCCCCTGTTATGAAGCAGAACAATTCTCTGAAATTTTCATAATAGCTGATGAAGACCAGCGCTGGGGCAGAGGTGACTGTAGCCTGCCTCCTCCCGGTGGGCACCTGTAGTCGTCGGCGATGGCGGTCAGCAGCTTCCGGCAGGTGCGTGCGTCCAGCCGGCTGACGCAGCGCATGGTCTCCTGGATCTGGGCCATCTGGCTCTTATCCTGCAGGTTGATGGCTTCGGCGAGCTGCACCTTCAGGAAGCACACGATCTCATTGTCTGGGGGGGAGATGGGAAGCGGGTGTCAGAGACACTAAGGCATAACAGGAAGCAGACACTCTTTGTGGTCTAGGCAGGGGGGGCAGGAAGCCAGGCAGAAACACAGAGCTGCATTCTAACGACCATCCGTCTCCTAAAGAAACACTCACAACGCAAGTCCAGTGATTGTCCACAGATAGCAGCGATGCTAGTGGGTTGCAGGTGATTTAGGTGGCAGTGATGACTTGCACGTAGTTGAGATAGCAATGAAGGCTGTTGCATCCAGATGAGTTAGATGGCTGGAGGGGATGCCCTTACCTTCGGGGTCGGCATGGTCTGGCAGTCCATTGCGGATGGAGGCTGGAGCCAGGAGGGGCAGCACCACAGAGTCTGCAGAACACAGGGCCAGTCTCAGCTTCTTCTTAGCATCACTGCAATGCAGAGGCCACAGTGTCAGACACAGTCTGCTGAGTATACACACCCTCACATACACGCACTCTCTCTCTCACACACACACACACACACACTCATACTTACAGTTTTACTTCCACCACACACTTACACTTTCACTTCCACCCACACATTTTCCTTCTAAGTCACTCTCACTTTCTCTCTCATACCCATACTTACACTTTCACTCACTATCTCTCATAAAGGAACAATGTAAAGCTGCTTTGTGACAACTTGTGTTGTAAAAAGCGCTATACAAATAAAAATGAATTGAATTGAAAATTAAAGCTCCTCCTTCACTCTCAAGTACTCTCTCCTTCTCTCTCACACGCACGCACGCACGCACACGCACACACACAGTACTGACACAGTGAAAGGAAACAGACCTGAATGAGTATTTGAGGTCCTGTGGCTGGGCTGCCTGGCTGGCGGAGTCGGGCAGGTCCTCTGTGGAGACGTTGTGAAGAGTGTCCTCTCTCAGAGTCTCATGCATGATGCCATCTCCATCTCCACACGCCTCTGAACACAGACACACACACACACACACACACACACAGTGATGAAGGATTCTCTTCTTGGACCAGAAGCACTGTGTGTAGTGGTGTAGTGTACATGGTAGAGGGATAGATCTGCCTTTGCTACTGTAACTGCAGCAACTAATAATCAGAAGAAGGCAAAAACACATTTATTCACCCACCTGGAGCCTCGTAGGTCCCGCCAGCCGTGGCCCCCTCACTTGGGCTGGTCCGTTTAATGTTCCGGTACTTGTCCAGGATGTCCTCCGCAGCTTGGACCTGATTGGTTACTCTGGATGGAGGGTCATCTGAGAGACACACAGATGTGAACGTGTAACTTAATTTACCGGATTATCACCCTCTTGTTCTAAGAAACTCAAAACAGCTGTAAGTTTAATTATGTCTCATATTCTATAACCCAGCACCTTTGACGAGAAGGCCGAAACCTCATGAACCCTCAGGTGGGTTGAGGTAAGATGTGCCACCACTGACTCACTCATTTGAACCAGTCACAGTTCTGCTATGAAGTCTTGGATCACGTGAGCCAGTGACTGACAGCACAGGTTACTTCCACAACCATAACTGGGTTCATGAAGGCTCACTCTCCCATCACTAACTGCTTTGATCAGATTTTAACTGCTTGGTTCAAGGTTACAGCAGCAGCTGCAACAATGGCTGTTCCCTCCGGGATTTGAACCCATGACCCTGCCAGGTCTCTTAACGGCTATGCTGACTGTAGCACAGGCAGGCTGGAAGAGGTGGGGCCACAGCTGACCTCGCGGGATTCGCTCCGATCCCGTTTCCTCCTTTTCGTGCTTGTCCTTTTTCCGGAAGGCTGCCATAGGTGCTGCACAGGGAGGGACACGGAGAGAAAGGGGGCGGGAAGAGAGGGATCCATTAGCTATCGCTTTTCAGACAGCGCCCGTGGTGGTATTCATCCAGCTATCTGACAGTCATTCACGTGGAAAGCAGCAAATAATAACTGCAACATAGCAAAAAATGATCCCACTCCTGCCATACAACCACACCACCGCTCTGTGATGGAGAAGAGCAGTCGCTCCGCATTCTGTTCTGAGCAGAAATGTGAATTGCTGATTTCAAATCATTGCTTTTAATCAACAAATCAACATACATTTCGAATTGTTTCTCATGTTAAGAAACAGAAAGGTGCTGAAGGATTTTTGGGACCTGTCTCACAGAGGAATGCAGTCTTTTCTGTATTACTGTGTCTGCTAATCCAGGTAGCCAACAATCTACCTGTAACAGAAACTTCCCTCTTTAAAAAAGCTATTTTGTTTGCCTGTGTTGGTAGCTGAGGAAAAACCACAACGCTAACAAAAGACAGTGAGTTAATAGGACCGATTTTGTTTAATCAACTTAAACTTAAACTTAAACAAGCACCCATCTTGTTTGATAGCCATCTTTGCTTGGGTGTCACTAAAACCCCTTAATCTGATGGTCAACAGCAAAAAACATAAATAAATACAATAAAAAATACATGTGCAAACAATGAGTTTCCCTAAGAATTCTAATCTTTTTCACATCCACAACATGTATAAAATTTATTTTCATCTACAAGGCCGCTTTTATGCCAAATAATCAACTGTGCAGGCTATCAAGTTTCTCCGAAACACCCCCCATACACTATACAATGTACAGCTTCATTTCACCACCTTCCTCAATGAACAGAATCCATGGAAGGTGACTTCACAGTGCTGACAATTTCTATTATCGGCTATAGGAAGTTATGTAAGCAGCGGGAAACCCATTGTACCAGTATCACATGTCACACAAGGCAAAATAAAACCAGTTAATGACAGATGAAAAACCGCAAAATAAAGTAAAGCTTTATCACAAAGGCACAGTGCTACACGCTCTCTACACTACAGCACACAGGGCATGGCTTCATGCCGATGCTGCTAAAGGGCACGTCCGGCTCGGACCGGTTACCTGTTCCTTCGCTTTCAGCGGTCCAATACAGCACTGTGTGATCGTGAGAAACAATGGATCGTGAGAAACAATGCTGTTATAGTTGTAGTGCATTCCTCACCCCCTCTGAGGGTAATTTCCATTTAACTCCTTTGTTTGTCTACACATTATTGCATTGTTATTATACTGTCATTACACCTGAGGGTAGCTCACTCAGGGGCACTGCTTTCACACACAGGGACAGACTGCAAGATAGAGAAACAGAGACAGCAAGACAGAAATAGTAGAGAGACGCTGGCCAACAGAGGCAGAAAGACAGGCAGGGGAAGGAGACAGAAACAGGAAGGGCAGAGATGTGTCCTCACCTTTGGGAATGGCTGACACAAAGCGCTTCTTCCACCAGGGCCTGTTCCGATCGGACTTTTCATCATCACTGTCTTTCCTCTCCTCTACCTGTGTGCACATGGAGACCATATACATAAACCGCACTATGTAACACCTTACAGTTTAATGTATACACACACTGGAGGTTGTACCTTGGCTAATACATTTCAGTTTTAGAGTTTACTTCACACCGTTACTGGATTGAGGCAGGGTGAGACGTGGGCATTCTGAGCGTTACCTCTCCTTTCAAAGAGTCCCTGCTGGGGGAGGAGGAGGGGCCTAGAAGGAAGCTGGGGACAGGGTCTCTGTCCTCGGCCACGGCCCTGCGGATGATGCCGGGGTCGCTGGTGGGACGGCGGGTGGCGCAGGCGATGTCGCTGCTGCGGCTCCGCACCAGCCTGTCCGGGCATGAGTAACGCTGCTTAGCCTGCTCCAGCTCCCCCTGCAGCAGGCCGTGGGACACGAACATGGAGAGGCGGGGCTCCTGCCCCAGGGCGTAGGCCTCCGGGATGGGCGGGTCTGGGGGAGGGTGGGGCGGCCGGGCGTGGTGCGCCTTCGGCCTCACCACTGTGCCTGTGGAGAAACCTGGAGGGGGCAGAGAGCGCAGATGGCGCTGGGGTTAGGCGTCCCACCAGGACAGAGGCGGCGAGCGCTTCAAACACAGGACTCAAGAGGCTTTGAGTGCTCTGGAATGCTTTTGTCCATTTCCCACATTCTTATTAAGCTATGAGTTAAAATTCAGTTGCATGCCGCATTCAACAGCATGCAGTTTCCAAATCAAAACTAATTGAGGGGCCCCCTTTGGGATCCCTCATATGCAGCCAATTCAGGTAACGTGCCAGAAAACTCGAGCCGTGTTACCGTGATATGCCTGTCCTTATACATAAACCATAATCTTACTAAATGTTTCTATTTAAGCTACTACATGATGCAGCGTAGCAGCTACACTGACCTTGCCTGAGATGAAGGTAGTTATTTTCATTTAAGAGAGGCATAAAGTTTTACACAACTTCTCAGCACGTATTTGACTCATATGACAAGCTGGTTGCCTTGCTTGTGCTCACACATTTACTAATAGTCGAACACACTCTGTCCTTTTTAACAGTGATGTCACTGTGCCTTTTTCCCCCGGCTTCCACGTCATACATTCTTGCCTACATTCGACTGCTGCTTTTAATTAGTGGAAGCATCCTAGCCATTCTACTCCAGTGTTAACGACGATCCTTATCCCTCCCTGAGTAGAGGCTCAGCACCCAGAGCAAGGCCTTTTTCCCAGCTCAGTTTACCTTCTCCAGAGGCCAGGGGATCGAACATGACCAGCAGGGACTCGGCCTGGGAGGGTGGAGAGGTCAGATGGTGAGCTCCTGTAATGACACAGACAAAACACTGAAATGGTAACTGTATGTCCACATTCATGCAGGAGGGGGTTTCAGCAGGCTACATCTCCATGCATGATACATTTTGCGTCGGTGCACGTTTAGTCTGTTTCTGGAGGAAGCAGGCCTAGAAGAAGCATACCTGACTGTACAGACCACCTTTACTCAATGACTCACACACTGGCTTCCTGACTAACTCACTGACTGACTCTCACAATGGCACATGAGGCCAGCAAAGTAGTGCATGTTTAGCTGTTTTATACATTCTTGTGTAGCACTGGCAAATACAGGAAAAGGTGACATCTATTACCATATTCATATTTTTTTAAGTGAATTAAAACTGAAAGAGCAGTTTTAATTCACTTAAAAATGAATTAAATTCACAATTCACAGAGCAAGTAAACACTTAGATATGAATTTTCAGACTGTTAATTTTCAGATTGTCCACTTTCAGATGGTTAATTTTTTATAGTGTAAAAAGGTAAAAAAAAAAAAAAAAAAAACCCTATTTCATTCCATTTAACTGGAGTCAAGATGAGACTTAGGCTTATGAGCTGGGTGGACAATGGCCCTCTCATACCATGGGCTGGCTCCTCTCCATCCGGACTGGTAGCCGAGTCCTTCCCCCCAAAGTCCGAGCTGCACTCTGAGCGCAGATCCTCCGTCTTGTTGGGGATGTCCTCTGATGTGGCGCTCATGCCTGCTCCACGAGAAAGGAAATGACATCATCACTCATCACTCTCACCATTCAGCCTATCACGGAGCATGCAGGACAGCCCTCTGAGAACCCGGGGGAAGTACTGGGGTGGATGTGATTAGCATGTATAAATTAGCATTTAGAAGATTATAAATATCTAATCATGTGTATTTGTGTCTGCATGTATTTTGCCTATACTTAAGTGTGTTTGTGAATGTGTGTGTGCATATATGTGCAGTAAATGTGCGTGTGTGTGTGTGTGTGTGTGTGTGTGGGAGAGAGAGACATGTTCAACAAAACACTTTGATTTCACACTGAGACTCTTACTTTCATTTACCTACTTGGTGGATGCCGTCATCCAGTGCCCCTTGGACAGGTGAGATTTTACTTGTCAAATCACACAGACGGCCATTTACAGAAGCTCAAGGCTACAGGTACATAACGATCAATGATCAGGCGATCCTGCGATTCATGTCCAGGTGTGAATGCCAAGAGCGCGGGGACCCAGTGACACGACGACACGTGTGAACCGGAGTCACCGCGCGCGTTTCTGTTACGGGTAAGGGCTGGCGTACCGGAGACCACGCTGAGGCCCGGGGTGCTGGGTCTGGAGCTGACCTCTCTGACCTCCGTGTCGTCTGAGGTGCTGCCCACCCCGGAGCAGCTCTCCAGCTCCTGCAGCCTCTCCTCCTGCTTCAGGTCAGGGGCCTCTGCACGTTGCCATAGAGACATGTACAGAGGGAGCGTTACCACAGACACACAAACACAGGCTTCTCCTGCTTCAGGTCAGGGGCTGCTGCACGTTGCTATAGAGACATGCACATAGGGCGGATTTCCACAGATATACTGTACACATACAGGATCCTCCTGGTACAGGTCATAGAGACAAGCGCACAGCACTTTACAACAGAAGCACACACATACGCTTACACAAACACACACAGTCACACATATCATAGATACACATTCATCATAACAATACTGTTATGTTACTTTATCCTTTTGCACAACTCTGTGACAAAAACTATGCTTTTAAAAAGACAAGACACTTCTAAAAAGGATCTCTCCACTGCCAGAAAGCTGGAAACTGCCCATCTGAGCGCTGGCTTCATTTGAATTTTGAATGTTTTTTTTTTTTTTTAATAATTTCTTACTGTTTCATCATTTTTATGTACTTTCCTCAACTACTCATTTGAGTGTAGTTTTTACGCTGTTTGACCATGAAACAATCAGGTCCGGGCAAGCCATACACGGCATTACTGCAGCAGAGAACAAGGGCTGCAAATAGAAAACAGGCAATCTGCTCAATGGTGCATGTCATTATAGTCTGGCATACGCTGCTACTGTGTGCCACCGCCGCAATGAACTATGATTACAGGCCATTCCTCGAAACATTCGTTTTGCTCTCCCGTTAACCTGCCGTAGGTGTTTTCAAAACGGCAAATTACTTTGTTTCGCTTCACTAAGTTTTCATCAGCTTCGATACAAAAGACATTCCTCAGCCATTAAATTATTCTCAAACAGTTTCTGAAAATGTATGCTCAGACTGAGCACCGCCTTCCAGGAATAGTGATCGCCGCTGCACATACATTTCTGACTGGCCCATGCAACTCGCTGGGTGCAGCCCAGCCCGGGCCTCGACACTAAACCCACCTGAGTCGCTGGGCAAAACCTCCACACTCCAGGCCTCGCTGGTGGTCTCGGAGATGGTGGATCCGGTACAGGGGTCAAGCAGGATGGAGCTGGACCCCGGCAGACACAGCAGGTTTCCCAGCATGCTCTCCATCGTCGCTCCTAACAATGGCACAGACCGGATCAAACAAGAATACAGACCCACCCACCCTCCCGAGCCGAAAAGCAAACTAGGTTTGTAGGTCCAAAGGCTAGAGAAACAATGGTATACTCATCTGTAAGATAATTAACCTGAATTACTTTGGTAAATATCCAGCCATTCAAGTGCATAAAATGTCAAAATATAAGCCTCTGGATGAACTGGGGGCAGGGGGAGGTGGTCCGTCCACTTTCAGCTGCAGCTCTGAGCTTCATACAACCACTGGGGGGAGCTCTACGCAACTGTCACCATGCAGAGCTCTCCCGGCAGGGGTGCACAAGGCTTCCCTCTAAAGCAGACATGTACAGTAGCGGGATGATTGGGATCTCTGCCACGCTATCAAAGTAATCTCATCAGTGGGATAACGAGCCACTAATGGGTTTTTAATGAGCATCTCATTAACGAATCCCTGGAAGAGGGCATACGAGGAAATCACTGTAAATTTACTTAGCAAGGGCAGCACGCATCTCTGACTGGCACATTTCAGAGGATGGATGGAGCAGAGGGAGCTCAGAGAGACAAAGACAGAGAGAGAGAGAGAGAGAGAGAGAGAGAGAGAGAGAGAGAGAGAGAGAGAGAGAGAAGAGAGAGAGAGGAGGGGGGGGACAGAGAGAGAGAGAGAGACTGATAAGAGGGAAAGGTGGGAGAGAGGTAATTTGTGGTGACAGACCTGAGTGTTTAGTTACACATGTAGAATAAAAGCTACTTTCAGAAACTTGCCACAAGGCGGCAGTGTAAGCCCAAAATCTTCACTGTGAACAGCCTGAACTTCTAAAGCGCATTCAGTGAGCTTAGCCTCCTGGCAGCCTGCGAGGCCGACGTCACACCTGCCTCCCTCAACGCAGAGAGAGAGCCTGCGGACAGAGGAGCGGGACGGGGGCGCGGCACCTGCGATCTCCTGCAGGCGGTCCTCCTCCACGGTGGGGTCGAAGTCGCTGCCCAGCACGTCCGTGCTCCACGTCTCGCTCACCGTCTCGGAGATGTCCCGGTCGTCCGTCAGGCCCATCATGTCGCGGATCTCGAACTTGCGCAGCTTGTCGTCCAGGTTGTCCTGGGTGGTGGCTGAGAGGCAGGGGGTTACTACTTAAAGGACTTTCTCATGTAACAATCACTGCTTTTTAATGGTGATTTACACAGCTTACATTTTTCACATACATATATTAGGTCAAATTACATTTCCAGTTTTCTGTTTACTCCAGCTAATTAAGCATCTTGCTCCAGGGTGCAACAGCAATGATCCACTGGGGAACTGAACCTAGCAGCAGTGTAGTACAAGCCGGAATCACAAAGTAGCTGGGAACAGTGGAATCTGGCAGTGTTGCAGTAGAAGCTGGGTGTGCTGCAACATCTGCGTACAGCTGAAAGGTAAGGGTAGTGCCCACACACAGCTAAGCAGTGTGCTCACCTTGTTCATGCTCCAGCAGCTGCAGGGCCTCCACCCCGTCCCCCACAGATGGCCCCGCCCCCAGCTCTGACACGGACTCGCCCTCCAGGTCCAGAGAGGACACCGAGTTGGAACGGTTGGACGGCCCTAGAGGGGAAAGAAAATCGACACAAGGCAGCAATACACTGTTCAGCTGGTCAGTTGCTGTGAAAAAAGTAAGCGCTTACGATTACCTTACAATTACATCGGTGTTATACACATTCATATTTTCCAGTTCCTTCCTTCATGTTGCCTGAATGGACCGTTTCTGTGATCTCAGCTTCAGCAACACACAGTGAGAAATCTTAAGAGTTCCATGTTCATGTGACGGCAGGACGGGGGGAGTTAGACAGCCTACTCGGTCAGGAAAGCCATAGCGCTGGTGGTGTGAAAGGGAGCCCCCTGCTGGCCAATGGGGGGACTGCTTACCTTCGGATATGCCCTCCAGGTTGTCACTGCAGAGGGAGAAGCGCAGTGTTTTGTCCGGCTTTCCGTGGAGCTTCACGTCGTCTGTTGGCCCCTCGCCCTGCCCCCCCTCTGACAGCTGCAGGGACAGCACCTGGCAGAGGGGACAGCAGTGTCCTGCTTTCAATTCTGAGCATACTAAATGTGACACTTGACCCTGTCCTGGAAAAGGTGCTGGTTCAGCAAATAAGTAATGCAATAATTATAGGCAAACTAATGTGACCTGTGCTGCGAATGGTGAATGCATTTGCATACTCTATTCTGTAATGCAGCTGGATTTTTACTGGAGTCACTGGAGTAATATGCATTCATAAAGGGTGCAGAAGCAGTGTCAAACCTAGATTTGAACTTTAAACCCAGAGAAACAGATCACTGAACACATCACATCATGATGCCTCCCAGTTAACATTCTCCCTTTCCTGGCTTTTTTCAACCCCCGACTCCCTGCAAAGGGCATTACCTCACTCTCTGACATCATCCCCGGGACAGACTGAGGAGCGGTGCCCAGCGAAATCACCAACACTTCCTCCGGCGTCACCTCAAGCAGGGACTCCTGGGAGCTGCCCTCTGGCTCCCCCTCCTGGGCAAGGTTGGAACGGCTGCGGCTGCGGGAGGCTGCTGTGAAGAGTGGGTGCCAGGGAGGGCGATTAAATCACCTTAGAAACTGTACCACTACACTTGTCACCTCACAACCATTATTTTAAATGAACACATCATTATTTAACTTTCGAACTATTTCATCAGTGCCAGAAAATGTAGCGTTTGTTTGGACGCACCAAGTAGCTGGCCTTTACAAAGTGTTTCTAAAAATGTTCAACCATGCACTCCCCTTGGGTTTAATTTATTTTGCCCCAAGGGGAAAACTTTAAATACTTTATCAGAAGGGGCCTTTAAATACTGAACTGACAGCAGAGAGCCTGAGGGAAAGTTTCTGACAGCAGCTAACAATGCAGCTGTTTATTCTGCCACAATTACCGTCTGCCTCTGAGGATGCACACGCAAACACGCATGCCATACAAACAGGCTCACACACACACACACGCTACACATGCACCCAACATGCAGACAAACCCACACACTCAGCGGGTATGACGCTCACGCCATACAGGTAATCCAAACACCTTCTACCACATTCCACAGACACCATGCAGGTGACCCACACAGGCTGCACAGACGATGACGCCAGCTTAGAGTGTGTGACACGTCTCGTTTGGCACACATACAATTTGTGTGTTACACATTCTCCACATCAAATGAGACAACCACTTCATTCATCCGCTAAAGCCAACTCTAATGGATTGTTTTTTTCATGTCAGTGTTTTGCAGAGTCAGACGGAACAGTTAAAAGGTGCATTTGATCAAAGAGGAGTCCTCCCTCCCCCATTGTCTGGAACACAGACCTTTTTCATGGAGTTTTTTTAATATAAGTAGGGACATTCAGCTTTGCTCAGAATCAAACAAAGGCTGACTTTGTGGAACTCAAAAAGGACACCTGATATGCCTTCATGTTACTATCAGTTTCTTTTCCAGTTCCTTTACTGTTAGAGACACAAATCAGAGATGCATTCACAGAATGCACAGTGCAGCTTGGCGTGACAAACCTGAGACAAAACACGCAACTACCCAGCCTCTGTATCCATAATGGCAGGTGTAGTGTTTAATCAAACTGCAAAGTGGCTTGGCCTCAACTTTCAGCGCTGAAGTTAGCGTTCTCGCGGCTGTTCGTCTGACCACATTTTTCATGTCTTTCATCTTCAATTTACGTTAGGAGGCATCCAGCATGTATCATCTGAAGATGTGGAAAAACAACTTTACGTTTTGCCTGAAGCGTTTTTAGCGTCTTTTACCCTCATAACAGGGTGTGATGAGAAAAGCACACAGGCAACTGATCTAAAATCCATGCCTTGTTTACTTAAATCAAACAGAAATCAGTTCTGCAAACTCCAGCACTGTAGATTCCAGAGGTGGATCAGCACAGCTAGTTTCTCTAACTCTGAGCACCAAAGGCAAGAACAGCGGCTGGAGTAACAGGGAACTACCACATGGATTATAGGCAACAGGAGAGGGGAAAAAAAAAAACAGGACAGAAGAGCAGGCACAACGCGGCCACATGCAGGGTATCACACAGTGGGGGGGGGGCGCAGGCGGGTAGCCGTGCAACCCTGCAGAGACGAAAACAGGTCACCCACCAAATGGGGTGACCAGGGGAATGTGTGCAGACAGGGAGGAGGAGGAAGGGTCCCAGGACGTGATGGCAGCCAGCTGTTGTCCTGGCGACGGGCAGCGTAGAGAAGAGAGGAAGAGAGAAGTAGAGGAAGAGAAGGAGAGATCACACAGAACAGTTTCGCGACATGACTGCTTCTCCCCGGCCATCTCAGTCTCCTGGGCCTTCCCTCCCTGCTCTGAGACTCAGCTGTTAATAAACCAAGAACTCCTAATGTTACCAATGTAGAGAGGACCCTCTGATGCAGCAGGGCGAAAACTGGTATGTAACTCAGACCACGCAATTTCCACTGTCACTCGACTCCATAACCTTCCCCATGACATGACATGTATGACATTCCAGTAAACAATTATAGTAGTTCAATAAACTGTCACAGTAGTATAGTACAAAACTACTGTCTATGATATTACTATGCTCACCCTACACTGCTGTGTGAAAGGCCCTCTGAACTGTGACCTAAGAGCTATGATCTAAATCTCTGCCCTTTTTTTGCCATTCCTTGACAAGCTAATAACATCCCGATATGCAGCATGGCTTTTCCAGACAGTGTCTTTGGCGTGTAGGCAGGGTCTGGGGTACCTATGGGCAGGCGGTTCTTCTTGTTGGCGGGGGTGGTGGCCGGGGACAGCTGGGGGGTGTTGGAGGGGGTGAGCTCCAGGCTGTTGCTCTTCCCCGTGCGGGACTGCGGGACGGTGGCCAGCAGGGTCTCCAGGGCCAGGCGCTCCTCCTCCCGCAGCTGGTCCCCTGTCATCACGCTCCTCACGAAGTCCACCTGGGGGCAAAGGGGTTTGGTTAACCAGCTGTCAAGGCAGCCGGTATCACTATTACCAGGGAGCAGCTCTGTCTGCAGGCTTTTCTTCCTGGCTTTTAAATAAATACTCAATCCAAACAGTTACTGTCCAGATTGAACAGTTTCAGCTGTACACCCTCAAACAGAGCCTGCTACGGGCTTAAAGAGAGTTAGGAAACCCCACTGGATTTGCAGGAGCTGAGCAGCCTTGACACAGAGCGTTACATCAGGCTGCTGGAAATTAGAGCTTAAGGGCATGGAAAAAATAAACATGCAGTATAAAGGACCGGGCCTTCATGATAACCACAAAGAGCATACCAAATTATTCCACATAAGACACGGCATATTTGCAGCAAAAAGGAGTACCGATCCTTGATTGGTCTCTACTGTTAATGATCAAGTGAAATCCAGCTCCCCTCATTAATATTATCACCATGTTTCACAACATACGCCACATCGCCAATGCTCACCAGTGCAAAGAGCTGACTCTGCGTCACGTACACAGCCGTGCGGCTCAGGCCCTCCAGCAGGTGCATTGAGGACATGGGCGGGCTCTCCACCAGCCTCCCGCCAATGACAACATCCAAGAAGCCTGCGACACAGTTCTGGAACGCACATAATTCACCAATCAACACGCAGCCATCATAAACCACTGGAAAAATCCCCCCAAGGATCTGACATTTTCCTTGTGTCCTTTTCAACATGCTTTTTATAGGACATTTAATGTCTGTTCAGATTTTTTACATTTTCAAATGTTTAATTTCATCCTCTTTAAATGTACTTATTCTGACCTGCCTCTGTAATATTCAGCTGTACAAACCGCACGTAAAGAGGTTAGCCATGTAACCAGCCCTGGATGAGGACAGAGAATAGATACATAATAACAAAAGGGGATGATGTAATACCGCGCCACTTATCAGACTCTTACTTTATCAAACTTGGACAGACTGCTCCTCCGGCGAGAGTGGCCTTCATCAGTGTCGGCCATGGCCAGCTGCTGCAGTAACTGCCCCACCTATCATAATCACAGAGGGAGACGCCGCAGTGCAGGCTGTGATCACAGTGTAGCACACCTTTGAAATATGCTCACCAAGGCCACATCATCCCCGTGAGGAATAAAACCACACATTTTGTACAAGTACAAATCAGTTTTATGTTTTCTATGGATATTTTAAAAAGAAATGTGTGTGAAATATGTGAAAAGGTTTTCAAGGATTGTTTTTTGTTAAAACAGGTGAATTAAAGTGAGATTGGGCTGCTCTGAAGATGGAGCTGTGGAGGGAAGCTGTTTCAGGCAAGCAGCTCACATTATATTTTGTATATAAACTTATGGATGCTCTTCGCAGAGAAGACCAGGGAGAGTGAGGCTTCAGGAACCCCATAATGAATGGGGCTTGAGTGCTTTCAGTGACCCAATGGTTTGAACCCATCACAGCGTTCAGCCATGGAGAGAGAGGAGTTTTTTTGATCTAATCATACAGTGGTTGATAGCACATGGTTATTCCATCCAAAATTCGGCTCACGTATGCTATGTCGCTATGGACTAAACGCCATCTGTTTTTTTACGTTTTCCCTGATTCATTTGGAAACTGTTCCAAGCTAAACTCACCTCTCCACAACACTATCTGTGCTCTCACAGGAGAACAAAAATAAGGCTTATGCAATTCTCTAATACAGTTACACACAGCCAATAGCTATTTTTCACACTACAAACCCCACAGTGCACCACAGTGGAGTGAATACCGACTGGAGGATATGCCCATCTCTACTGTAGTCACCATGAGCTGGTAGAGAGTGCTACAGCAGGGCTGATCCATCCATCTATTGATCCCTGGTCATTGTTGATAAATCAACCAGACTTCAACCCTGGCGTGAGCTGCAGGAACAAACACCTTAACTAGCTGTGCCACCTAGAAGTCCCATGCTTTATATACACCTAACACGCGTCTGTGTGCATGAGTGAGAATCCCCGCCAGCGGTACGGCACCTGCATGAGGTTGAAGCGGGCCACCTCGTTGACGGGGGCGTCTGAGATGATGCCGTACTGCTCGGGGTTCACTATGGCGGGGCAGATGAAGCAGGTGAGCAGCAGGTGGGTGCACATGGCGCGCACCTCCCCCGCCTCCAGCCCCTCCGCCCGCGACAGCGTCCGGTACATCTGCGACACCACCCAGCGCAGCCCGTGCGGGAAGCAGTAGGTGTTCTGCCGCAGGGAGCCGATGAACCTGTTGACCAGAGCCACCAGCTTGGCCTCGTTGGCCTCCACCATGGCCTGGACCTTGCGGCGGTACGCCTCCGAGCCCTTCTCCCCAAAGAGCCGCTCCTGCTGGGCCGGGGTGAAGCGCTCCGTCAGCTTGGCCGGGTCCGTCTCCAGGTGGTCCTCGTCCCCCACCAGCAGGTGCATGATTGGCTCGTGCAGCGTGGCGGTCAGGAAGAGCTTGGCGGAGTACAGGCCCTCGGAGAAGAGGCGGAACAGGACGCTGAAGGCACAGGTGCCCCGGCGGAGCAGCCGGCGAGGGTTATCGCTCTCCTTCAGCTCGAACTCGATCAGGTAGCGCAGCACCTGGGCAAGAAGACCAAAGGTCAGCCACTCAAAGGAGAGTTCAACCCTTGCGCGTACGGTCACACCGCCGTGATCAGCCGTTTAGCGTCAAACGGTGCAATTAGAACACTAGATTGGAAAAATTCTACCTAATGTTAGCTTTGAAGAAACAGAGATTTAAAAAGTATAGCAAATGCAGCGGTGAAAACTATGAGAAGCTTAATAACAGTAATGAAAACATAATGAACATGCAACATAACATACCCGCTACACAGCATAAAATAAATTATGTGCGAAATGGTTAAGGTCAATGGTTAAGGTTAAGGAGAGAGAGCTTTTACCTCAATATTTATCACTGACAAATTTTTAAAGATAATTTGAATTAGCAGGTACTCATCTTACAATTACCATTTATTACTCAATGCATTAATATTTAGTATTTTGACAGGAGCTTGAAATCAATTAAAATTTCTTTTGTTAGAACAGCAGTCACTAACCACACTGACATTAACTTTATTGTCCCTTTATCAGTAGACATACTGAAGACCTTCTGAAAATGACCCAATCGGAGTGACGTTCTTCTCAGTCCAATGATTAACCCAAGGCTGTGCTGCAGGACACTGCCCACAGAGAGCTGCGAATGTACCTGCAGCATGTAGCTCTCGTCCTCGGGCATGATGCAGTTCCCGTAGAGCGCGGTGAAGACGGTGTGGACCACGCCCTGCGCGTGCTCCTGGTTCAGCCGCTGGCCGCCCACCAGGCAGGAGGCCACCAGCCGCGGGTTCTCCCTCAGCCGGCTCAGGAACTCCCCGTACACGCTCTCCTGGAAGCCCAGCGTCTTGTAGCCATCCACGAACTGCGTGTCCTCCAGGGCTCGGGCGTGCTGGCAGCATTCAGCAGGGGAGGCCTCGGCGCTGGAACACAACAAGCCCGTGAGGCGCCGTTTCGGGCCAGAGCTTTGCTAGGGCCGCTCCAGAGCTGGTGTCTTTCAAATGCAGGACGCCGGTTGGGTTAGCGTGCAAACACGTTCACATTTAAATGCACGGAATTCTTGTAAAAAGCCTCCCCCCACCAAAGGTTTGGATGGAATCATGCCCATACAGTATATTCTTAACAGCTCTCACACATTAATTGGGCGGCTCTTGCTGGGTAACTTCTGTCCGCAGCATGCCGGCGTATAACAGCTAGAATGTCCATCATTTACAAGAAATCCCAACAAAGACTGTGAATGACTGCTGTACAGGTCACCATAAATTTGTTTTTAACTGATATTTTTTTTGAGACACCCTCTCTGCCAGATAATATCACTAGGCATTTGGAGCAATGCAGCAAATGGAGCAAAAAAATCACTGCTATATTTTAAGATAAAGCATTTAAGATAAAGCATTTCATCTGAATTTGATATTAATCATGTCACATGGCCTTAATCTGGCAACCCCCAAAATCTGAGTGAGGGCGTCAAGACAGTCTTTTCCAGAAAGGCCTAAGACATTACGTCTCAAGCACACCCAGCAAGGGTGAATTTTCTTATCAAAATCAAGGTGATCTTTCCAGGTGGCAGCTGAAGGACATGTTTCTTTTTAATAAGAAAAGTGAAAAGGAAAAGAGTTGCTTTTGAGACGGACAGGCTATGAGACTGGCACCCATGGTGCAAAAAGGAACTCCTTGCATTTTGGTACCATTAGCAGTCATGCATTATAAATCTGTGGGGATTATCCACACTCAGGACAGGAAGTGCTCTGTAGATTCAGAGCAAATACAATGAACGGGAGGAAGTGACACACATAAAAGGGCTGGGTGGAACCTGAGCCAGTGATGCGTGAGATCTCTCTGTGACAGAAACGCCACATTGGTTTCATACCCACTGGGTCATTTCTGCAATTTACTCTGATCAAAGCCTTTACTGTTCCCTAATGCCCAAGTAAGCTGTGCCCAAACGACAAATATTAATCAGGCTAGTGTTAGATCTAAAATCCTGCAGCCTAAACAGGTACAATGGAGACAGGATATGAAGGGTGTATGTGTTCCGAGTGTGTGTGTGTGTGCGTGTGTGTGTGTATGTGCGTGTGTCTGTGTGTACTTGTGTGTGGGCGACTTTGTGTGCAGGATGTGGTTTGCCTGTTTAAATCTTAGCTCTGACAATTAAAGGTAGACAGGTTTTCTACCTATGGTGTTGACTTGCAAACCACAGCACCAAGTACACATTCTGTTAAGTCAGTACAGAACTGTACAAGCGGTTTGCACGTGAAAAAGTTTGGTCAGTTTAGTCAGTGGATTACTTTATAAGTAAACAGAAATAAAAACACAGAGAAGTCAGCCTAAGCTTTTGTAACTCTATACCAATGGTGTCTCTCCAGGTCATTCAACTGCAGTCACAAGCAGTAGCAGCTGATGACAACTGGCAATCAGTGGCAGTTATATTCAGCATGTCAGTCTTGTGCAATCATTCTTTAATAGTGTTCCTAAGTTTAACCACAAACCACACTCAAAAGTAAGCCACACAACACCAAATCCACCATTCACTACATTCAGAGGTACAAGTGCAAATAAGATCATCACTGACACATCAGGAATTCACCATTGTAAGTGTTTTTTAAGAGTGCCTTTTCCCCCAAAATGAGCAAGTTTTGAACTTTTTGAACCTCTATATCATATCTTGGTAAGCACTAAGTTTTTAATTACAAAACATACCAAGAATGATTAAATATGTCACTAAAAACCAGTGTTGTTATCATGTGTATATGATCATTCATTAACAGTTTAGCCCAGTCTCATACTTCAAACGTGTCCCCTTAACATGGATCGCTTTCGTCTAATTCAAAGGAAAGGTGTTAACTCAAATGTGTTAAGTGTAAGAACACACATCACTAGAGCAGTCGCCGCTTCCTGACGTTCCTACAGTTGGCAGCGGGTGGGTACCTGGTGAGGATGAGGCGATCCAGGTTGATCCTCTGTTGCTTGGCGATCCAGGCGGCACGATGTAACCTCTCGGCCGTCTTCAGGACGTCGGCATTCAGCTTCTGGATCAGCTGCTTCTCTGAAGCCACATAGAGCCGCTCCTGCTTCAGGTGGTGGGCCAGCGTGTGGATGTCTGGCTTCACCATCTTCACCAGCTCAACCAGACCAGGCAGGGCTAGGCTGGACAGACATTTGAATTACTCCACACAATCAGAGTATAGGCTATTACAGAGGGCTTCACAGAGATCAGCATCACTCTATACAGTCAGAGGATGGGCTACTATTGAGGGCTACACAGACATCAGCATCACTCTATACAGTCTGAGGATGGGCTACTATTGAGGGCTACACAGTGACCAGCATCACTCTATACAGTCAGAGGATGGGCTACTATTGAGGGCTACACAGTGACCAGCATCACTCTATACAGTCAAAGCTGATACTTGGGGAAAATGGAATTAATGGAGCACAGGGTAAATTTATCAAGTCCTCAAAGATCTTTAATACACACACACACACTACCCACATTCACATACACATGCTAAAGACTCTTACTGGGATATATATGCACACTTACGCAGACACAAAGGTACACTCCAACACATATAAACATACATGCACCCACACACATATACATGCATCTCATGTACCGTCTTGAATATGATCTTCATATTCTGCCTCCTGTTCGCTTTGTGTAGTTTGTGTCTCCACATTTGAAATCAATAGTAGAGCCAGCTATCAAAATATATGGCAAGGGATAGCTAGACCAGTTAGTCAGTTATTGAACCTAGTCAAATCTTACTGTGGTGGATGAATTTGCATCACTCTTTGATATGAAGCTCATGATTGGACAACCAGAGATTGTACAGAGATGACCAACACCGGATATCAGTAATGTAAAATAACTGAGGGGTGCTGCCATTGACTTAGTGTTTTTCAAGGGTTCTTTAACACAGCAAGCCATGGTAAAATTTTTCCCCAAAAGGCGCCAAACTGGCTAGTGACCCTGCAGCTTTAACTCCCCAGTGAGAAAATGTTAATTTTGGATCCTGCAGCATGTTAAACCTTAACCAACCCAGCTTTCCCACTCCTGCTTCATCCACTTACAGAAGCATAGATCACACAGGCTCATCCACTCAGCTGTGAAATTACACCTACGCTGTCCCATACTGCACAGAGAGCAGGCAGAGCAACACACACTCACATTAACACAAACTGCAAATTCTTCTGCAGCCGCGTGAAGCATCCGGCACACCTGACCACTACGTGTTATTAACATTATCAGCCCAAAAGTTAAAAAAAAATGTTAATCCAGAATCACATTTCTCACATTCAAACCCCTCCACACCATAAAAGAGTTATCAGATCAATAATAAAAGAAACGCAGATCAGAGAAATTTGAACCAAGACGGCCAGTGCATGGGGAGATAATTAGGGAGGCCCCTTAAAGGAAAGGAAGGTCTTCAATCAGCTTTCAGTGAAATGTCTTATAGCGCTGGAGCATAGAGGGAAAGAGAGAGAGAGAGAGAGAGAGAGAGAGAAACAGGGACCAGAGTAATCTGAGGGAGAGGGTGACAAAGAGTGGGAGAGGGACCAAAGCAAAGCGGAACAAGAGAACACTAGAGAAATGTCGAAGACAAAAGCGATGGTTCCAAGTACAGGCTGAGCCCTACGGCCCGGATTCGGTCCCAGCCACGCCATCTGCCAATACTGACTGGGAGCCACGGAAGCAGAGCAAACTGGTATCATTCTGGCAGTAGTTGGGATGGGTATGTTACAGTACCCCCTAACGGACTGTAAGGTGCCTACAAAGTCCCCTGGTGATGACAGCAAGGATCCGCCCATCCTCCAATCAGGATGTTCCCTCCCGTGGTGCACTGTGGGACTTGCAGTGTCAAAAACAGCTGTTAGATGCCTCCGAGTCTACTAGAGGACTGCATTCCCCTCACTTCAGTGCTGCTATATATGCATAGAGGGCGTGTGAAGAATCAAGCCCAGAGTACAGCTGGTGATTCCCACATGGGTTGAAAAAGCAGAGAAAGAATTAAAAAATGACTAGGCCTAATATATGGGCGACAGAGAGAGAATACTGCTATGACAAATCCAATACAGGACACACTGACTAATGACCAAAGTGCTACCTGCTAATGAGGTAATCAATTTCCTGAACTGCCTCATAATGAGTATGAAGCAGAAGGCTTCCATGCGTGAGTCGCTGAATCAACTCTCACAGCTAAAATACTTGTGACTATTCCAAAGCATTCCTGTAACAAAGACTAGCAGTACAGACACTTACTACAGGAATGAGAGGATCACTGAATCAAACTATCATGCACTGTCCATCGACTTTGCATGGACAGCTTACACAAGTATTAACATTTTTTTTAAACAAAACATCATTAGCTTGGTGGTCACTAAATAAAAAAAATTGTACTGAGTTGGAAAAAACGTGGGCTAATGTTTGCATGAATTCAACATTGAGAGAACCACTCCCCACCCCCACCCCCAAATTCTAAAAAAGAGAAGAGCAGTTAAGCGAAACGCCCACAGGGACTAATTCTAAACAGAAGCAATAGGCAGGAAATGCTAAGGTGGTGCATGCTGCTCGCCAAATGACGAACATCTGAGCGCTGGAGCAGGTGAAGTAATAACATTAGTGTTTACGAACCCACATCCTTTTAACTCAACCGAACCACAGTAGAACGGGGTGCCATTTTTAGCTTCTCAAACACTCTCACTTCCAGTGCACGTTGAGAACTGCACCCGGCGAAGGTCCTGTTTTCACTTCTCTTACACACACCCTGCACATGGGTCTCTCGGAGACAGACCTCCTAGTCTGTCTGCTCATGCAGAACAGTGTGAAAAGCTCAGTAATACCAGATTCGATCTAACTGCAATGAGCTTTGTCATTCATTTAAACCCATGGCATTGTCTGCAATATTGACCAGTTTGGTCTGTTGCTGCTTAGCAATGGCACAGCCAGTTATATTCATCTGTAGTTCCTGGGGTAGCCCTTTTGTCTTACAATTGAAGGCAGACTGACTTAGGCACCTCTCAGCCCAGGTCAGAGTTCTCAACATTCAAACCCCCAGGGTGAAAAGTGAGCGCCCAGACACAGGTGCGAGAAGTCAGCACTCCAGGGCTGGTAGCATGTTTTTTGTTTTTTGGGGGACTGTTTCATCACACTTAACGGGAAGGACCTCTGATGTCTTGCTCATAAAAAAAAAAAAAAAGTTTCTGAACAGCCTTCAAAAAAAGCCATCAGTAAGAGAAGACACACAAATGCCAAGCAATCTACTTCATCTGTTGGGATATTTAGCTTTGAGCCATTTGAGCTGATCAGAGTTCTATTCTGACAGCGCATCTTTTTTTACTTTGATAATTACGGAAAAGCCATTTCAGCATTTGCAGCTACTACTGCACAGCCTAGTAGTTTATCTTTCATGAGGACGAACATAAACCTGAACTAAAAATTGATTCTACATTTAAACTTGTAGGGAAACAGTCAGGGGTAGCTCGAACCCAGAAGGTTGCAGGCTCACATCCCAAGTGCGGCAATACCGTCATATTCACGAGCAAGGTGAATAACCTGAACCTCTTTAGTAAACATTCAGTTGTAAACACTGTTATGGTGTGAAACTGCATTTATGCCAGTCAAGTTTCCACATTAGAATATGTGATGATATTGATCCCACAGGGAGTCAGAATATCCCTATCACATATTACAAAGCCACATGAAATCCATTTCAAGTCCAGTATTGGGCCTGGTGTGCAAGAACATGTCAAACATTGTCACAAAAGAATCTGACAGAGTGATGTATAATGCGTCTACCTCTGGAAGACACTGCTGATTACACAGGTAGGATATATGTTTGGTTCTACCTTGCATCACAGCCTATATGTTCCTAATGGTTTACACTAGCCAACAGAGAAGACTATAATGTGCACGTCAATGAGTAAATAATGCACATTACAAAAGACACACTTCCAGTATCACTCCCACATGTTATGCAACTTTACTGGCTTAAACCCTCATTCAGGTTGGATGTATCACACGGTGTGCTCTACTTCCTGCTCTAAGACAGTTCAAGGCCAGGTGTGGTTGATCTGAAATATGCTCTGGGGTGGGAGAGCTTTGGGACAGGGATGTACACATATAACCAGAACCTTCATTGTGAAAGTATTCTCAGAGCAGTGGACACACAGGCAGTTCTGCTTTCCTGTATACGCCAACCGGCAGCCAGGAAACGAGCCTCGCTCACTAACTGACATACTGACCGACAGGCCTGACAAACTGACTGAGACAAACTGGGAAAGCGACTGACAGTCCACGAGACTGGCCGCCAAAAAATCAGCAAATCGTGCTTCTCAGAAGACGATGACTCTAGGTCATATCCCACCCCCATTTCTCAGACCCCTGTCTGCAACTTGCTCCAGTTTGTCCCGGAAAAGATCAGGTGTCATCACCCTGGCCAGGCGCAGCCACCTCTGACAGAAGTCCCTTTGCGGGTGACACAAGGAACAGTAACCTGACGAGATCTGTGTGAACACCCCTCCCGCCGCCCCCGTCAGCCGCCGAGCCACAGCACGCACGCATCGCCGTTCCCCTGCCGCTGAACTGAGAGGAAGCACACTTCCACGGGCTGACTGCAGTCTCACCGTCTCAGTGTCACAAAGCCAGGCTTACTGTAGTGGCCGAGGCAGGCGCTTTCTGGCTGTCAGTGCTGATAGCGACAGGTGACCCTTGGCTAATGCAGAGCAGATCGTCTCCCCGGAGCCCTGCACGTCAAAGGGCTGTTACATCTCTGCTAGCTCCCCAGTCCCATTCAAGGCACGAATGGCACTCTTCAGATCCGTAGCATCCACCATCCACATCTTTGCTTTCACGGCCAGAGACAGGACAAGGCTAATTTCCTGCAGATTGGCACTCAATCATCAGTTCCCCCTTACTATGGTTACATTACTGTATTTAAAAAAAACAAACAGCTGGAAAATGGATAAAGAAACCAAACTGAATCTTTTGAGAGGGTGTAGCGAAGGGCGAGAGCAGTCACCCCAGCCGGCCTCGAACCTGGGTCTACTGGGTACCAAACATGCGACTTTGACCGCGACGCCAAGAGTGCTGTCACTATGGTTGAGTGTGTGCTCTGACGGCCGTACCAATGAGCCTTTGGTGCTGCGGTCAAGGAGCAGGTTTGGCACCCCGTAGACCGGGGTTCAAGGCTGGGTGGGGTGAATGCTCTCGTCCTTCACTACATATGGTGTCAGCAGTGCGATGGCTTGCCATGAGGCCACTGGAGGCATGCCCAGTGTGTGAGCTGTATGAGAGACCCCCAGGTTAGGCTGACCCCGGGGTGAGGGACCCCAGAGATGGGTGGAGCACTAGTGAGTGGGGCACCCTGGGATGGGAGAAGTACGTTGGGGGAATGCCCGAGGTACGACTTTGTGCGTGAAGTGTATGGGCGTGCTTCCTGAAGGGGAGGGCAGTGTGACAGAGTGCTGTCACTACAGGTGAGTATGCGCTCTGACTGCCATACCAATTGCGTTGCGGTCAAGCTGCAGGTCTGGTACCCTGTAGACCTGGGTTTGAGGCCGGGTGGGGTGACTGCTCACGCCCTTCACTACAGCCATACTGACAGCACCACTACCCTCCACAGCAGTTACATTCTACTCTATGCTCTGAATTTCTGTGATAAGACACATCAATCTGAATTCCTAATTACAAAGAGCATATTACCATTTCATCCACTGCTTTTGCTGTCACCCAAGCTTTTCACTCCTTGATTATTCCATCATTTTACGGATTAACAGCAGTAACATACTCATACTGGATAATATACATTTTGAAAGGCACGTCTTTTTCAAGAAGTGTGACTCAGGGGATCAGCATTATAGCATGGCTATGTGAATGGCTAGTACATCTGAGCGAGCTGAATTCATCATATAAACGCAGAACTCCATATCTCATAAGCTCTTCCTAACACTAAACAAAACAGGTCCATTTCCAGTTTGTGTTGTAGCCTGGCACTATCTTCCCTTTCTCCCTGTAACATGTCATGGTACAGTCTGCGTGACATGCTTCTCCCCACTGCCAAGAGCACCTCACTGGACAGCCTAGCACAGTCATTCAGAACACCTTCCATTCATACATTGTCTGTGTTCTGCGACACTGCTCTAAGAGAGGTTTGCACTATTCCAAAACTGCAGCAGACAGCCCCCCCTCCCAAAAAATAATAAGTAAATAAATAAAACTGGGGATGGAAAAGAGGAGGGGCAGGGGCTGGAGACACACTTGTACCCATGAATAAACTACCCGGACCGAATTGCTTCATTAAGTATCCAGTGGCTTTTCATTCACACAGTGTCAGATGTGAGCTATGTACATTTCCCTGCATGACCAAACAAATAAATGTCATGTCACGCAGTGTAACGGCTTCACTGACTTGCTTCTGCCACAGCGTCATACGGCTGTCTGGACAGAACACACAGGACACGCGGAAGCTTTTGTTTTTCAGGCTTTGGAGGCAAAAGACTGGGGTAAGTCATCGGACTCCAGTTGATCTCTCTCTCACACACACACATTTACATACACACCTATTAGGCCTGGACTGTGAAATGCAGAAGCCAATCTCTTCAAAATGGTGTGTGTGTGTGTGTGTGTGTGTGTGTGACGTAACACTGGAATTCACCTACCTGATGTTTTTATTTCCCCTTCAGGTTCAAGAGCTGCTACAAAAATGTGTGTGTGCATGTCATGCCTGTGTGTGGTGTGCATGTCATGGAGAACTGTCAATGGGTCAAGACTTTTTTAAACAGACTTTGCAGTCATTTACAATTCATATTCACAATGAAATAGGCCGCAGGTGTAAATTGGAAATTCTGCATCATGACATCTACACTTAGCAATACCACATCTTCAGCTGCCTATCATTATTCGTGAATGATCAAACGTACCTCCTGCCTCCATCCTGTTCATTCATTAAATCTTTAACAACCATTGTAGACACATCCATCCACATAGTGTTATCAGACTACCCAAGGATGTCTTAAAAAACCGCAGTAAAATGCCTCAGTCCATGACAAACACAGGGTTACCGTGTTAGCAGCCTGATTAACGACTTCAGCAAAGTTACAAAACGCTGTGTTTGGACAAAAGCAAAAGCAGGAACACAAGCCAACCCCCCCCCCCCCAGCGAGACTGCTTACAAGAAACAGCAAGCTCTAGCAGTGGAGAATCCATTTCGCTACAGTAAAGTTATCTAAAAAGTTCGCTAGCTAGCTAACGTTACCCGCTTACCCAACAAGAAACAAAAAAATAGCATGATTTGAGTTCACAGGAAACCCGCAACCAGTGCAGGCACCAGGCAGCTGACAATCACATTTGGGTGTTGCTGCGGTGTGAGTTACCGTGTAGTTCACCCAAGAAGTTAGCACCTACCAACAACTAGGTATGGCCAGACGGCTATGTTAACTTGTAAATCTGGACCAAAAAAAAAAAACCTTGATCAACAACACCGGCGACATGTTTTTTGGCAACAATATTAAGTTCCATTATTGGGCGAAACTAAGCAGCAACATGCTAGCAAGCCATAACGTATAGCATTCGCACAGTACGGACCTGTAAAACAGGAAAAAATAACCCTGCCTATACTCGAGAATGAGTCTGAAATTATACACCAGTCAACGACATTTGTGTTAGTCACTTGGTTTGTATCTCATTGTACACTTGTACATCAAGGTAGGCCTTCACGAACAAGCCTGACAATCTTTAAATAAAGTCCCTGCCGATGGATAGTATTACTAGTACAGCTAGCTAGCTAACTGACAGCTAACCCTAGCTACTGAAAAAAATCCCCGATGCAAGGTGCCTTCAACGATTAGCCAGACAGCTAGGTAGTACAGCTACTTACAGAAAAAGGTGTGAAGCGTTTTCCGGGATTTCACCGTACGACTGCTTTATGCTTTGCTGGTCGTAGTTGCAGTCGTATTTTTCTCTCCCTTTTCAAACCGTGTTGTTATGTTAGCTAGACAGCTCGCTAACTAGCCAGCTAGCTAGCTGGCTTTCTCCCTTTCACTAACCCACAACAGCACTCAGCCGTTTGCTGTCATTAAAGAAAGACACGCTCCTCCCGCACGCGCACTGAGAAAGCAGATGACTTTGTGACGTGGGACTTGTAGTTTTACTCACCTTTGCACGAATACCAGAAAAGCACACAATCGGTATGAACTACGTAGTCATGAGCAAGATTGAGTAAAACGATGACGGAAATCACAACAGCGATTCACAAGGCATATGCTGCATCATCTATCATACTCCATTCAAACTTTACCTTTGAATCTTATCGCTGATCTTTGCAAACAGCCAAAAGTTATGTTGGCTATTGATTTACTGTTTAAAATTAAGTTTAATTTGCAATGTCTAGTTTACCTACTAGTTATTCTTTTATCCAGGTATATTGTCTGACCTTTGTTTTATCTTACCTGAGCAGGCGTAGATAACTGGTAAATCTGCACGGCTTTTCTTGGGCGCAAGGTCACATCGGGAGATCATGCATTACTTACATGCTTGCTTTTGTCAAGATGTTGACAGTTATAACGATATTTGAAGAGCAAGTTGTGTATGTTACTCTTCCTTTCCTAAATACCATCGCCTTCAGCGGCTAGTGGCAATATATTCAAACTATTCTGTCATTCAGTGTGCATTTGCTGAAGAAGACCAGCGCTGATGACACAAAGACTCGAAGTGGAGGTAGGTTATAGCTTATAGTAGTATTATGTATCGTATTGTGTATCAGGTAGTATTATGTATAGGTTATAGCTCTACGGATACCATTTCATGTCAGAACCCACACTGCAAATTTGGACTAACGTAGCTAATGTCAAGTTGTGCACTGCTGGTTGGACGAGTCCCTATCTGTATTGCAATCCTAGTTCATTGGACCAGGTGTTCTCATGCTTCTTCTGGTATTGTCGCCCCCCCCCCCCCCCCCCCCCAAAAAAGAAGCGTGCACCCCTTGACTGTGTCTGCTGTTTCAGCTTTATTACATAGTTATTTACCTTGACCCCAAGCATATAAAGTATCCTTAAGGGTACTCAACCACTGGTTGAAAAACTCAGTATTAGATAAACACCGTACCGTTAAAAAAAATTATGTAGCAATAAATTAAGCTTTTTTTTTTTGCAAATACAGTAGTAATTAGACAAATAATAAAAAGTTCTGTCTAACTGTTTATTGTTCAAGGCGCTTTGAAATATTTATTTACAGTCAAGTACAGCTCAGATCAGTTTACGATTTTAAATCCACGCTGCACTCTCAGGAAAAAAAAACGCTGTAACTCCAGATAGCACCAGGGCTACGCCAATAAGTTAATCGATGTATAGGCCTGTAAAATACTATGAAGCAACAACAGTGGAAAATAACAGTCATGCTTAGCGCTGCCATGCAGTGATTTAATAAGCAATCGTTAGGACTGATGAAGCCTAATTTGCAACCAAGTGCAATGGATGTGGATGGAAATATCCACAAGGTGGCGATGTACAGTAACAATGAACTCGGAAAGTGTTCCGTGCAATGTCTCATGTGTTAAATTTTTATAGGTTCTATGTCACTGCAGGTTTCGGCCAAGTCATTATTTTAGTTTGTATACTGAAAATGCAGTTCTATGATTGCAGAAACGAGTTGTATGCCTCTCCCAATGACAGTTTGGTCACTTTAACTACGCTAGTTTATAGTTGTGTGCATTACATGTTTAATAGTTAGTTATATGTTTAATATTTTCACAGCACGTCACGAGTCATTAAGTGTCACAATTGTCAAAGGTAATGTCGCTGTGGCATTCTGATTGGCCGGTTGATGGTCACGCGCTGATCACACCTCCCTCTTAGTAGCTTCGACTGCCTAGTGCGGTCTTGCGATTTTCGTTTTGTTTTCGTTTGTTATGTGCACGTTTGCGAGGTTGTCACCCTCAAGCGTCGGAGACATACTTGTGTTTAAAAGCTTATCGTATTTGGCATTTGTGTTCTGACCGTGAGCATCAGCCTTTGTCATTTATTTGGCATTCTAAGGGGGTTGTTTGCAGTTCATTATCGACTGCTGCACAGAATACAGAAATGTCAGACGTGGCCCTTTTGGATTAGACCTCAAGGTGAAGTCATTTCCACGGGTTCTGTGCTTTAATGCCCGATCTTCTCTGTCTGAATGTAGGGTAGTGTGATATTTATAAAAAATATATAAAAATGTATTTTATTTATAAAAAAGTAAGTCAATTACAAAAATATTATTTTTTATGTGCTTGGCAAAACACTTTCAGCCTACCTTTCAGCCTACCAGTAGACCTTTAATACAGCTGAATATTTTACTCATATAATACAAGTTATTTGTCAGGTTCATGACTTTTAATTACAATTGAGAAGCTCATGCAAACATTTTTAACAAGTCAGGAAGCTGTATGTGTCATAATTACAAGAACACACCTGCAGGAGGACAGCATTCGGTCACTCAAGTCTTCCAGACAGCTTTATACAGCAATTTTGATTGGCTTAAAAGGCAAGGACTCAGTCTGCATGGCTGCTTCCTCATCCTATTCAACACTTTGAGACAAACATCTGAAAGTAGAAGCCTTTGTAGGACATTGAAACATTTTTTATAACCAAAATGTTGTTTGTTGTTTGATATACCTTTAAATGTATATTATTACCCGATGATCTTAAAAGCTGCATTGTTTAAAATAATGTGCCAAATAATCAGTCATGAATGAAATATTTCAGATCTGATTTAAGATGAATTTTCAAAGATATCACAGTGACTATGCTGAAATGATTGAGAATACTGGTCTGGTTATGTCCACTCAGTTGGGTGTTACCAGCGAGCGCCTGAGCAACAGGGAAAAGTTTGACTGGTGATCCATGCAATAATGCAGAGCCCAAATCTGGTCTATACATCCTATAGACCTAGTTGTGTGCAGTCACTACCTGTGTCAAGCGGTGGGTTTTTGCCTGCATACTAATACATAAGTCACTAGAGAGGCAAGTTACAATCAGTACCTAACTTGCAATGCAATGCACTGATATTCAACAGAACAGTAATGTATTGCAATTAATGCTAAATAATTAATGCAAATACTAATACTATGAATTAATCAATAAACACGGCTTTACATAAACCTGACAGCCTTAAATGAGCTTAAAATCACTAACAATGCTTTAAAATTTTGAAACATCAGATGGTCCAAGCATAAGAGGTGAGGTTAAAGGTCACAGTCTGTGATGCAGTCAATAAAGAGTTCATGGTGAGGACAATGAAAACAGTAAGACAGTTTAAGATGGGTGGGATTATTAGGTGTTAGTCAATATGTGAAGCTGTTTTATTGACTAATTTCATGTATTCTTTACATGTACCTACACTATCACTCCTCCAGTACAGACCTGAAAAGACACACCTGTCAGTTCTGAATCACAGCCTTCTGACTTTGTTTCATCAGTAGAGCTTGGGACATTATAAAGTAGTGTGGTGAAAGTTTTTTTTTGGATAAGAGAACACAGTGATTGTATATGGCTTTGTATTGAAAGACTTTGTATTTATCAACTTTATAAATGTACCCCCTGTAATGAATATGCAGAGTAATCTAGTCATTGTGTGAATGTTTTGGGGTTACAGTGGAGGCACCCTCATGGCATGGGTTGCAGGCTGTATTTACCATGCTTTACAAGATCCATAATTGTAAAATGTGCAGATGTCATTCCAGCTCCAGTCCTGCTGACTTGTCCCTGACTGTGAGGGTTGCATCAATGCCTATAGCTGGCCTGGCTTAAAGATACCCAACCATGAATTATTCATCAGCCAGGCAGAGGAGTGGGTGTGGCCCCCATGGTTCCTCCAATAAAGTCTTGTGATCATGTCATGTGGTATTGTGGCCAGCAAGGGGTTCGATTTAGATCACATACAGAGCACATGTGAAAAGATGAGAACCCCACTGTACTGTCCTTATTTCCTCTAAGTCGCTGTCTCTCCTCTGCCCTCATCTCTCTTTCCCGCTTCTTTTGCTCAGTCTGTATTGCACCTCTCATTCCCGTTTTCTGTCATCTTTTGGTTCTCCTTTGTCTTTCTTTTTCTTCTATGCTCAACTATTCCTCTTTCTCCCTTTCACTCTCCCCTCCTTTATGTCAGATCCCTTTCATTTACATTTATTCATTTAGCAGACGCTTTTATCCAAAGCGACTTACATAGGTTACAGTTCTTTACAATGTTATCCATTTATACAGCTGGATATTTACTGAGCCACCAGTGGGTTAAGTACCTTGCCCAAGGGTAAAGCAGCAGTGTCCCAGCGGGGATTGAACCGGCAACCTTTCCGTTACAAGTCCTGCTCCTTAACCACTATGCTACACTGCCGCCCATAGAGAAAAACGTCTGATATGAATCAATGTCACAAAGTGGTTAGATGCAGTAGTCCAGGACACGGAAGCAACAACAGTCCACCTCCGTGTTGGCCAACGCTGTTACAGATCTTTAGACAATACATTCCACTCCAGCTCTCAGTCCTGAAAGACTTTTAAGCAATAATAGTCAACGAAGTGAATAAAATGCTGGGTCCCCACTGACCTTTTGACTGAATATAGTCCTTTGGTTGAGCTTTCATTTCCTCCTTTCTTATCTCTGTCTTCATATTATATTTTTAAATCCTGCAGCACGTGACCTATGGCTGTTATTCTGTAGACTGTGACCCTCTCTGCAGGAAGCGTTCAGTAATTAACTCCTGTATCCTGGAATAACTCGATTCATCTCCAAAGACTGTTTGCATCTCCTGAATTGTCTGTCCGAAGCAGTCGATCGAGTGCAGAAACCAAATTGGCCATTTAGTTTGACTATGTGGAGTGCTAAAAACATTTAAATGACCACCTGGCAGGATGCTGCAAAGAAATGACAGAGAAGTCTTTGTGAATAAGAGAACTTTGAACTTTGAGAGAACTTTGAATTTTGGTCATTTATTAAGGATGAGGCCCAAACCTTCACATAAGCAAACATTGCCATAAAATACAATGAAACAGCATGGCTTTGGCCTATACTGAGGCCCACGTGAGTTTTGGCATTTGTTTGCTGCCTCAAGAACACTTGAAACCTCATTTCAAATGATTACAATTTTGTTTTTATTAATTTCTCAGCTTCAAGTGCCTTCTTTAGCTCTACGAAGCTTCATGCCTATGTTATTAACCTCTATAAACATTTACCTTAGCAAGTTCAAGGTTGGTCTTCCTTTGTTTTTCCCTAATGCATGGTTGTCATTGTGAGCATATGTCCTTTTCCCCTTACTCTTCTACTGGAAGTCTTTCTTCATCCCATCTCCTTTCCTCTCCCCTCCCCCACTCCTGGCTGGCTGACCTGACCTATATTTTGGAGACCCGCAGGGAAGATTTCCCTTGAGTGCCATTGCTGTTTTCAGAAGGACTGCAGGGTTCAATGCATCTCTGGATCTAATGCGTGGGGGCAGAGACTTTCCCCTAAAACACTGACCCTAGCCAAGCCCACCTCGATGAAACAAAAGTACCCTTGGCAGTACTGATGGTTGACGATTGGTTTATAATCCGGATGTTCCTGACTCAGGACCATGGTGGGCCACTGCTGTTGTAACCTTGAGTGACACACTTAACCCAGATCCCTGCAGTATATATATCGAACTGCAGAAGTGGACAATTTGTAAATGTGTAGGCTATATATGAAAATAAATCATGTAATGAAAACACGGTGATGATCAATGTGTCCCCGCAAAAGTTGATTTTTTATTTTTTTTGCTATCCTATGCAACTCAGCATACATGGATGCACAAACTCACACACACACAAACACAGCCCCTACTCCTTGTTCTAGCATGGCAGGACATTGAAAGGCCCCCTTTGTCTGAACCACAATGACTGAGGGGCACACTGTGCCCAAATGAGCGTCCCCTCAAAAGGCTGAGTTGAATCCAACCCACAAGCAGACAGACACAGGTTCAGACTTATCTCTCTCCACTTCCTTTATTAAATATAGTTTATAAATAGCACACTCGAACAAAGGATGAATGTTTTCTTTAAATGAGCGAACAACAAAATTCCTGCAGTTTTAATGGGAGGTTTTCCTCTTTTTTATCTCATGGAAACTGCAACTCAACTATCATTAAAATATGAATCCCTTCAACAGTAGTCAAAAATTTAAATGCAATAAATAGAATATATAGATATTTGCTGGAACAAAATATTTCTTCTTTTTTTTCAAAAATATTAAGCTATCAAGCAGTTTACTTCATATTCATTAAAATAACCATTATCATGATAAAAATAACATGCAATCAATGACATTATTGTCCCCATTGCATCTTTGATATACTCGGTTGAGAAAGTATCTGTATCTGTAGCATGTGCTTTAGGGTCAAACTGTTCTTCATACATATGTATCAGATGATAATAATAATAATAATAATAATAATAATGAAAGACAATCGATCCTATAGCACCCAAGGGCCATTGTTTGGACCCGGTTCTACAGATGTATTACACGATGCAAGAAAGAAAATAATAAAATAAAGTGAACTGATATGGTTTGACAATAGTGTTTATGAACTAGTTTAGAGACTACACAACTGGCCTGCTGGATAAAATGTAGCTGGATTCAATCCCAGGTTGGACATTGCCTTCTTATGAGCAAAGTTCTTAAACTGAATCACATAAAATGTAAAATGTAACTTTCCCTGGGTAACGATGTCTGTAAATAGCTGATGTACTGAAGGACTCTGTTTGAACCTTTGCCACATGAGGCTGATTGGTGAGCTTGACAGCAATTTCTTTCAGTTCAGCAGATCAATGTACAGTATGTAGCATGGCAGTCGACCACCCTTCACATTGCCAGGAGACCCTCATGGCCAGAACACAGAATATTTCTTTATATCGCAATTTCTCATTTTGTCTAAGGTCTTGTCTTGGGAGGCTAGGACATACTTTAAACTGGCATAGAATTGTTCATTTAACTGCTTTCTTGTGCTGATTAATAATTAACATATGTCTGCAACAATGAATAATTCATACACTTTCCCTTATTCAATTCATTTTGTTCTTAAGAGTTTAGATATTGTGTTCTTATACCATAAAAATGACTGGAAGTCCGCTGTAATACACATGTACTGTGCTTTTTCACAATGCGTCTACTGTGGCAAACTTTGGCAGATTAATTCGCACATGGAAAAGGAGAGTAGTTCAAAATCATCACCAAGACTACTAAGATCTGGTAAATCCTACATCACAAGTTATGCTAGATGTTTCTAGTTAAGATCAGAAGTGTCTTATTACTCTCCTTAACTTTAAGTTTGGACATTCATAACTAAACAGACCATTAAGTCTAAATACTGATAAATGATTAATTCTGTTTTTTTCTTTATTATATATTGATGATGATGACGATGATGATGATGATTATTATTATTATTATTATTTCTTAACCAAATCAAAGGGAAACTGGAAACTGTTGGGTAGTGTCTTTTGCATTTAATGGATGCTCTAATTAGATATGTTTGAACATAAAAAGAAAAAAAAATTCTTCCCTATGGAAATGTATGATGACAGTGTAGCATAATGGTATGACGCAGGGCCTGAAAGCTGGCTGGTTAAATTCTCCGCTGGGGCACTGCTGCTGTACCCTTTAGAAGTTTAGACATGGAACTGAATCCAGAATTGCCTCAGTAAATATCCAGCTGTATGAATGGATAACAAGTAAAAAGTTGTAACCTATGTAGGTTACTCTGGATAAGAGCGTCTGTTACATGTCAATAATGTAATGTAATAATGAGGTGTTTCTTCATGATATGACATTAATTACATATGACCAAGATGCAGGCCTCACTAGACGAGAAATATTAAATATGAGGTTGGATGTGGGAAGATACCCACTTTTCTCGGTAGTGTAAGAGGAAGAATATAAGAATATGAACCAAGACTGTGAAAAAAAAACTAGTATATATATATATATATATATATATATATATAGTATATATATACTAGTATATATATCCCACTAATGTACCACAAATAATAGAATGCTGGAACTGCAGTACTCTCCCTGAATGTTTACTAGCACTGAGATGGTGAGTAGCTTATATGATCAAATTAAACTGAAAAAAAATCAGTTTACTTTGTGACCTCAGACAATTCACCTTTAATCTTGAGGACTGATAGGGCTGTGTGGAACAGGGTGGAGAACAATTGTATAGTTTCATTAGCATCCATGCACAAACGGTTGAATTAAGTTTAGAGATTTGAGTCAATACGTAACACGGCCTTTGTAATGTTGACCTTTGACTCAATGCCACCTGTGACCCGGGACTCTATATATTGTGTGTGAACAGAAAAGTCATAACAACATTTGTGCCACGTTTCATAAAAAATCATGCACAGCTGGCTGAGTTAGAGATTATAAATGAAAACATATACAAAGAGCTTCTGTGACCCTGACCTTTGACCAGTACATTGATAGCATTCAATGTAACAGTTAGGACCACATTTTCTTTTTCATCAAATTTGCAGGACTGGCTTGGTTAGAGCCCAGAGTTGCTTTTCCGACTAAACTGTGGAATGACTGAAGGACAACCCAAAAACATAATGCCCCTTTTGACTTCTCTGGAGAGGCATAAATTAAAAAATCACAGGTAATGCCTCAGGAAGTCAATTATACAGTCAAAGTAGATTCTTAGTGAAATATTATGGTGATATTTTGAGCATTTATATATGAAATTATCAAGATTTGCCCCTCAAAATAGCCCTCAGTGTAACACCTATCAGATATTATCATTATTTTCTTTGCTATTGTGTTTGTGTTGTCACTGACAGACTACAAAATCAAAAACTAAACAGAAATTGGACCATGTTAATATACCTCAGATGAATGTAAGTTAACTGTAATAAAAAAATGAGTGTTGTATGAAAGGTCTATGCTGATTATAAATGGAACAAACAGTATAAAACCAGATCAACTACAGTAAATACTGCACTGTACATATCTCTGTTGTTCTGTACCTGACAGGAGATTATGTCCTATTATGAACAATACTGATTGACCAAACATGAATAGATCTCTCTTCCATAGTAAAATTCAAATCTACAAACATTTATAATCGACTTGATACATAGATATGTATATACATATACATGCATCAAGGTGCACTTGATTATATGATGTCATCTAGGAGATTTGGGGTGCCCACCCAATCCAGTGTTCTTGGCTCAGAGGCAGCCATAATCATGCACATGAACTGCTTTCCGGTTCTTTTGTCAATGGGGTAAATGGTGGTGGGAGTGAATCTCTCATTGCTCTCTACGAAGTGGCACAGCTGTTGGTAGATTTGGGGGTACTCGTGACGCAGGAAGACACCCCGGATCCTGAGCTCCCTCTGGATGTTAATGAAGCAGATCTCCCGAGCCTTCCTACCCTCCTCTCCTTCTTTATCAATGTCGGCAGTCCCTGGGGGTGGGGTGAGTATCAGTGTCTCCATGTCACTCTCCTTCCTCTGGACCTTCCTTTCTGGGCTATAGGATGCCAGGGACACCTTGGCATGTTTCCGTACAGTTGGAGCTTGGACCCTCGGTGAGGGCCTGTCAGGCACTTGGTCGCCCACGGCTATGGATACATTCAAGAGGAAACATTCGCTGGGGTCGTACTCATTTCCAGCCTCCTGGAGCTCCTTGCAGTACTCCCCCAGGTTTTCCTTGAAGCCATCCAGTTCCCGGAGGGACAGGTAAGTGGGGGACATGAGGAGACTCTCCAGGCCATACTGCAGGAAGTTTTTGGATGAGCCTGGGCTTGGGAATCCAAGGAAGAGGACACCCCTACCCCGGGAGAGATAACCCACTTTGGCGATTCGGGAGAAGGCCTTGTGGACCTCCATGGTCTCCCGGCAGAACTTGATGACATGTCGGCATATGCTTCCAATGCGTCCGTACAGGCAGCTCTCCTTGTGAACGTCCCAGTCCTCACGCCGGCAGTTGCGGGAGCAGTAGTATGTGTAGCAGCTGTGGCAGGACTTGAAGTAGAGGCAGGCATTGAAGAGGGTCTCCGTGCGCTGGCACTTGCGGTTGGAGCACATCATAGTGTCATCCTCATCTGTACTCTCATCTGGGGAGCACTCCTCTGCAGTCTTCTGGAGCCCGTCGCAGCCACTATCCGCATCTCTGTGGATGCCAGGAATCATTTTTGTCGAGGTTGGCTGCTTACTTAAGGGACCTGGATTCTCTGGTTCTTTAGGAGGTTTTTTTGCTGAGGGCCCTGCTTCATCTTCATTGATCAGCTTCTTGAGTTGATCCAGAAGGTCCTCGCTGGGTCTCCTGCTGGCTGGGGGTTTGTAGTCAATGACAAGGTCAGCTAACAGCTCATCAAGTTGCTCCAGGCTTTGCTGTAGGGAAGAGCTGTGGTGGGTTTTGTCTTTGGACTCTGCTGAATCGGATGGTGGCTCTTGGTGGGTGGCTGTAGGAGCTGGAGTGCTTTCAGAGTCCAGCACATTCCAGCTGGCAGACCGCACCTCTGTTTTCCCACTCGTTCCACCCTGGTGGATGTCGTTGTCAGTGATGGTGATCTCTGGGGTAACAAACCATGGCTTTCCAACACCAGGCTTCCCACTGTCCGTTGGGCTCTTGTCTAGTAGGGAGTTGTCTGACAGGGACAAGGCAGCATAGCGCCTGGGTGACCTGGAGAGGTTGACTACCACTGGCTGCCGTCTGTCATCCGGGGACACGGCACGCTTCCCCGGGTAAAGAAGGTTGTCGTGGCTGTGACCGCGATGTACTGGTTGCTCCCTCTCAACCTGTGGATTGAGGATGTTGTCCCACGACTTAGAGTACGGCTTGCCTGCATCTGTCCCAAGCCTTGTGGGCTCTATGCAGGGGTTCGCGTACCAGGGTGTCAGCGCAGGCTCACGCCTCACCCTCTGAGGGGTGAACTGGGAGACTTGAGAGGAAGGATAGTGCGTGCTATAACCAGATACTTCCGAACCATACCAATCATCCACCTGTGGCTGGGACACTCGAGGTCGTCGGCGGCCTTCTGTGTGATACGCCCTCGCGGGGATGTGGTGCTCTGGTGGGGGCGTGAAGGGTTCACGTGCATAGAAGATCTTAGGAGAGACAGTCTGAATTGAGTAGGTCCTGGGATCTTCCCCATAGTAGGTGCGCGTTGGAGGTGTCTGGATGATGTATGGACCGGGCTCACTCGCAGAATACGATGTGGGATACATTGCTTGTAAAGGGTACGGATAAGGGTCTATCTCTGTGAAATACGACCGGGTGGGTGCGGTATGAACAATGCCAGTCCTTGGATCCTGCATATACTGGACTTTGGGAGAAAGGGTGTGGCTGGGGGTGCTGTAATGATCCTCCTGATAGTAAGTCCTTGCATGTGGAGCCGGACTTGAGTAACTCATGGGCTCATCTGCGTAGAAGAATTTGGTTAGCACGTTGGGGCTGGAGAAGGCCCTTCGTTCCCTTCCATAGTATTCTCTTGGAGAAGGCATCCTTTGCAGAGGGATTTCCACAGGCTGGATGTAGCTATTTGGCATGCTGCTGGAATACTGGTATGGCTGCCTATACTCGCTGCTGTAGCAATCGCTGGGCGTTGGCGTCCTGGAGGTGGGAATTTGGCGGGGCACAGTTAAGCTGCGGCTCCCTCCACTGTTGTACCGCTGCCAGGGCACATCTGCACGTTGCATAGGCGGCTTCCTGGCCGTTTGCTGCAGAACCGCGGCATCTGGCTTAATGTCCACCCGGCACCGAACATGGGGGCTAGTGGCTGGCTTCTCCACCCTGCTCCTGTCAACGTAGTCAGGGACATAGAGGGGCGAGTAGCGACTGGCTTCCCCCCGCTGAGGCTGCAGTTTGATGGGGTGCACCTCGTTCATGAGTGGCCGGGTTGCAGCATAAGGGGACTCTCTACGCGGTGATGCCTCGGGCCTCCTGGGAGGGTCCCGTGGGGCCCGGCTAACCTCCCTCCCCCTCCTTACCGAAGGTGGGGACTCCTCAAAGGGCACAGGGGTGAAGGTGGTCTTGACTCGAGGGGCACTTTTGGACCGAGCTCTTCTCTTGAGCTCAGACCTCGCCGCCTCACTTGCCACATCAGCACTGGCATGCTGAGTGGGCATCCTGTTGTTGAACAGGTCCGGCGAGGAGAACCGGAGGTGCCCCTGCTGGCCCAGAGTGTTCCAGGTCACGTCTGGGTTTGCCACGCGCCTCTCAGTCCTCCAGTGTGGGTACTCCATTGAAGAAGTACGAGATTTAGGGTCGCCCAGTGACTCGAAGTCAAAGCTACGGCAGTGCCTTTTGTTGATCCTCTCCTGATTGTCCTCCAGTGTGCTAGGGTACCAGGAATCACATTGTTTGGAAGGGTGGAAGGGCTTAGAGTGAGTGGAGGCGGGGGCTACTTTTATGTCTCGATACGCAGTCGATACCAGTATGTCAGGTGGATCGGTGCGTGTCATCTTAAAGGGACTCTTCTAGTTTTCCCCATCAAAATGCTTTAATTTTAAGATTTCCTGCATGAGACAAGAGAAAAAGACATAAAATTAGACTTACATGGAAATTTCCATGGAATTGCAGTTAGCATTTCATTACAATTAATATATACAATTCCTCAGTTTTCCTGCTTTATGATTTATTTTAATTTAATTTATACAGGAACCTCTTTTAACAAAGCAGAAATTTAAATCTTTTGTTTTTTATTTGTTTTATTTGTTTTATACTAGCAACCAAAACAGAAGCACTTTGTTCATTATATCTATTGCTAAAATGTTTTTACAGCTTAAAGTACATCAAGTCCTTATCGCTTCTCAAATGAAAAGTGTGTTGAATTAATCATTTACAGATGAGTGTCAAAACTGAAATGTAACTGGAATTTCAGTTTTGCGGGAACAGATAAAATTCAGGTTGTTCTGCCAATCATAGCCTAGACAAGATGGTGGTATTTTTACTGCAGCATCATTTCGGGAACCTCTTTTCAGAAACCTCTCTCAGACATACGCCTACACAGATAACTTCAGAGAGGGATAGAACACAGAATGACAGAGAGCCCATGAATTTGTCAGAAGCCTAAAGGGAAAGGAAAATGCATTTGGAAGCGTGGTTTAATGGAACTAAAATGACAGTCCAACAAGAAAAATGTTGCTTGGCTATACATGCGTTATGTTGAAGGTTTAGAATGCTACATTTCACTGTAGTGTCTATTAAGGTGTAAAAAGGCAGTCAGTACTATATACTATCACTATGTCTCATGTTTTAGTTGATGGCAAATACACTAACCAGTAATTCACAACAATGACCCTCTTAATGTGATAGTATTACTTTGGTCATGAACTTACCACATGAAACTCACAAAAGTTAACAAAATTGTTTTCCCTCTTTGTTGGGAAGGCACACAAATACTACGTCATCATCTTTCACTGTCTTGGTGACAGCATTCGCATGGAGACAAATGAACCTCATTGACCTAACATGACTTCAGTAACAACTGCAGAACATGCAATCTCTAACACATACTCAATGTCATGCAGACGACTGTCAACATGAAGAAAATGTTTATCGCAAAAATAATCCCTGACATCCTCAGAGACGTGGACAGCAGATGCCAATGGAGTTCCTGAAGAGCGCAGAGGAAAGTTCATCAGATAAGAGCACAGACAGAGATGATACCACTACATGCTCTAACTTCTTTAAATATATAAACACTGCTTTTGCAAAATGGTTTTTATTCTTCACAAACTCAGGTTTTGAATTCATAATCAAGAAAAGCTGTGAAAAAAAAGAATTGTGTTTGCTTTGAACAGAATTATCTTACCTTTAGTTTTAAGCCAAAGGTAAGTAAAAGTTTAGGACAAATTCTATTTCAATCCAGGAGCTAGTATTGTAATCTCTTTATGGAACTGTGGTATCAAAAATGACATGGATAACCACAATTTTTAAAAACACAACCCATACAACTGAACAAGAATAATTTATATTTGGACTGAAATTTGAATAGTTTTTAATGTGATCATTCAACTGTGATCATCTACGTGTTATATCTCTAACGCTGTTTCTGAAGTGTATACATTGCGTATGAAGCTGCATAAAGCTGGGTGAAGAAGCAGGTGTGTTCTGTAGTAAACATTGTACACAGCATAGTATACATCTCTCAGGAGAGAGAGGAGTGAGACTCAAGGCCCTCCCTGTTCAGGGCTCAGTGCCGCATGGCAACGCATCCCTCTCTCAGCTCCTGAAACGAGCCCTCTAACCGACATTGCACTCCTACATCACCAGCTATGGCTGACGCTCACTGTGACTGTGATAAATGCTCAGTCACACTCTGTCATAAGGTGCCAGGTGCTCATGGCAAGACTTGCAGACGCGACAAGAGAATAAAGCACCTTTTAAATTATGCGGTCAGTCCTCACATGTCATTTCTACTTTCCTAAGCTGCCAAACCAGGATAAACACTGTCTCTTTGCTCTACAGTAACTGAAGTCATATGTTTATATGTAGATTCACTTTCACCGATTGTCTTAGAGGAAACATACAAACGTGTGTATAACCAGACCATATGACCAACAGTAACAGAGAAAACAAGTGTCACACCAAATTTTAACAAAAGTGTCCATGTGAGAAGCACTACTGTTATAACCGGTGCCAAGTGCCATGTCATGCAGAGGCTGTATACAGTACCCTTGGCGCCATGTTTCCATGTGAGCACACAAGGAGCCGAGAGTCACTGGTCACACCTCAGGGATATGCAAATCGCACATCCCCGACTGCTGTGTTTACCCACCATGTGATGGACATGCTGTTCCCTTCCCATCTCTCAAGATCACAGAGCTGATAAGGAGAGAACACAACACAGCACATCACACCACAGCAACCAACATGTTCTAGAGAACTTTTCAATATGCTGTTGTCATTTTTATGGACCTTTGCTTTCACAGTACTATCTAGGTTTTTCTGGGTTTTTTTTACGGTTATTAATGTTTAAATTTGCCAGTTGCTAAGGGTATTTTTGTCTTGGAAAAACATTTTCAGCTCATCTTCTCTCACTATTTACACAGCCCAGTACAAGTGAAAAACAAATAATGGATATTTGCCTAAGCGCACTGCAGACAAATAATGTAGTTAGGCAAAGTTTTGGAAGAAGTAAAAGTGTTGCAGATTTTGAATACACCTATGTGATCGTCTTGTTTGGCTTGCACCTGTTCACATCTCAGATGAGGGTGCAAACACAGCAATGTATATAGACTGAAGTATCTGAGCTCTGACCTCTCACAGATCAGCTTCAGGCATCTTTAGGATGGCTGGTCAAACAAAGAGGAAAACGTGACAGAAACCCTCATGATTATCTTCTTTCCAGAAATCTCTCCTCCTTGGCTAAGGTAGGTTAGCGCCACAACCTGTCCATAGGAATCACAGTTTAATATTTACGAAAGCAGGCGGTGCTTAAATGGTTATGAACTGAAAAATATTAGCAAAATAATAAAAAACAAAATCCTATTGTAATCGACTTGCATCCTGGGAGTCTCAAAGTCTAGTTATTAATGAGACCACTGTCATGCTAAAGTCTGGCATAATCCATCGCACAACACCTCATTACTGTGCTTAACAAAAGGGCCACAGAATACGATTTCAAAGACACGCAGACTAATAGACGAACTCTTTTCCACACATATCAGGGTTTTAAATAAAGATGAAAGAGAGCAGTTTATATCCAATCTCTCACTGAGCTGGCTAACCCCAACATACCGGTTTCTTCAGTTTGTCTATAACAAATCATAGTGTATACATTCACCATCTCCTGATACCTGTTTACAGCAACCCTCCCTCCACATCTATCGTTCAGTTATGTCCACTGGATGAGGGAGTCAACGACCTTGTTCTACCTGCTGGGCGCTATCATGCCCAGGGACTACAAGGTAGAGGTTACCACAACAGCGCTTCTACATTCTCACCACTTTGCTAGATCCAATCCTAATAAACAACACAAAAGTTTCTCTACCATCATCTGGAGAATTCATTTTTACTGAAAGTCAGCTCTTTCTCCTCAGAGCTAGATATGATTATATGATGGAGTGATTGCATATAATAGGTGGTAAGGTCTTCGCCCTCCTTGCATGTCCACACTCCTTACTCTATGTTAAACGCATCCCCATAAGTAACACAGTTATAAGTAACTCATTATGAAGACAGATGAAGTAAGAGTACCATGGCTTCGATCACTCATTGTCACGTTTATTGTTGGTTTTATTTGCTAGGCTGATACTCTTATCCAGGGCATTTTCTTCACAGGACACATTTCACTTATTATTAATTTGTACAGCTGGGTATTTACAAAAGCAATGCGGGTTAAGAATGTTGCTCAACAGCTGTGAGCCTATACTGGGTTTCAGACCTGTGACCTTGTTGTTACACGCCTATTTCCTTGTGTGCCTGCCTCCCGACTGGAACAGACATATTACGCATTTATTATGCACCTTATTGTCAGATATTCACTATAATCCTGAGAGTGGGGGGTTCAAACATGCCTACACTATGACACCTGTCTACATGTGTTTGCCACAGAGATCATGAAGTTGCTTTGCGGTTTCATCACACTTCAGACAAAGGACTATATTTTCAGTCTTGTCCATTAGCCTGTGTTTGGACTCATCATTACTCACTGGTTTAATGCAACTGGTACTGGCTATGATATTTTTTCTGCCACTGATATACTGCAAGTGACTCTGGTCAATTGTAATACAAGCCATTTTTAGTATGGCTCTTGAAAAGAAGCAGAGTTTTCTGGGCACAGACCTTGTTTTTTATATGTACCATAGCTTTTTTTCTACAAAAAAATATAATATGAAAACAATGAATCTGACTCTAGAGGTTGTAATAAAAATGGAATTGAGTCTTATGAAAAAGGAGGGAAAATGAGGGAAAATAAGGGCGTATTTGCCCGTACAAAAACCGATAATGTGCAGGAGGAAAACAGCATAATTAGTCATGATTGTTGTGGCATGTGGCGAGGTGCGAAGCAGCTTCACCGAATGAGTAATTAACGTACACCTCCCCCACAGTTTACCGTATTAATGTCACACAGCTCCTCAGCCAAGGTTTGCCCGTGGCAGCTCACCCGTGACAGCCGTGATTGATGTGCCGTGTGTCCACACCAGATTCACAGACTTCAAGCAACATGTGCCAGTGAGAATGTTCTGTGGCCACAGCAGGGGGCAAAGTGGAAGAAACTATTAACTATAATGGATGCTGACTTTATTTATTTAATTGTTCATTTATTTATTTGCTTATTTATATAATCTCCGCAAAAATCGTCCCTTGGTGTGAAAAGCACACCAGCCCCAGAGGGAGAAATTATACACCAGCTAAATTGGGAACTTCGGGTCTGTTCTTAGGAATATGTTAATATCGTACGCTGCCCTTGACATTCAAGACAAATTAGTTCTAAATGTGGGCGCAAGAGCCAAAATGACACCACAAATTCTGAAGTGCCTCTTCTATACCAGATCCCAACTTTTCTGGACTGTGCTGCAGAGCACAGGGCACAGGATCATTGTGTGAGGACAAATACATCATTATAAGAGCTCAGTCATGCTGCTTAGCCCTCAGATCCCTTTGAATTTTTCACCATCTTCATTAGCAGTTGAGGAGAATTACTAAAAATGACCAAAGTCTGAATAGGTATTGAAAATCTATCCACAATGAAGGATTTTAGTTCCTTCCTCTGCACTCTTTTAGGCCTCTTTTCAATGTGGCAATTTTTTGGGTTCAAGTCCATCAAATGTGATTTATTATTCTATACTGCGGCACATCCACGGAGCAGAGGAAAGAAGGCAGCACACGACCAAATAGGGAGAGGATAATCCCAACTGTGGTTCGTGCTTCAGAACCTGATTCAACTCTCATTCAACTTCAACTTTACCGCTGGAATAAAAAAAGAAAAAACTGCAGCCAGGATTGCCTCCCTCTCCTATTTGGTTCAAGCACCGGTGCTCATAGCCAGGTCAGAAATGGTCTGACAGCAGTAATCCGATAGAGTTGCAATAAAGCTGGGGTCAGGTTAGGCTTCAAACTAGACTTACAAATGTAATATATATACAATACAATACAGTAACTATAACAGTACTATAATACTGTATGTAATACTTTTTCATTACTTGCGAGCAATTTGAATTTGCTCTCTGTAATGCTATTAATACTGAAATTTTACATTTAAATACTTAAGCATAGAAATTTTCCCAGTTTTTTTTTTTTAATTCATGCATCTTTTTCCTGTTTTATCATTTTTTCTTCCCATTTAAACAGGGGTATGAATACATAGAAAGCCCTAGTATATGGAAATGGTTCTGATGTACAGCTCAAAATTCAGCAAATTTATTGTGTTATAAATCAACACTTACATTGCAAGACAGACATCAACACTTTTGCAGTGAAGACCCATGATGGAGAGGAGTCATGGACTTGCCTCGAGACAACGCGATCTCACACTTCATTCTAAGTGCTTTTCACAGCTCCCAAGTGAGACCGGTATTGGGTGGGTATTACTCTGCCTTGAAATAATCCATTGCTCCCGTAGCCACTACTGTAGCTAGTAACATACTTTTATCCAGCAATTAATCTTGTGTACCAAAACACCTTTCAGCATGATAAATCTCTGAGTGGCAAAGGGATTCATTTAACAGAAACATTGTGCTTTTCAAATTTCTGTATACTTACATGTTTACCAAAGCACAATGGTTAAGTATGAATGACAGTACACTCACAACTAGACTGTTTGTATACATATCTGTCTGTCTACATGGTTTGACATTACATGGACTGACATGGTTAATCAATTAGTGAGGATTAACTCAAGGACATATCAGTATCATTTCACTTTTTTGGTCAAGAGGTTGTTAGAGATGCTTGATTTGAGTTGCATAAATAAAACATTCTGAGGAAAAGGAGTGTCTCGGAACAAGTCTACTTATTGGCTCTCTTCCATCAACTCAAGAGCGCGACCATCTGCTCTGCCCAATCTGCTGAGAACCAGCCCCGACCACGCCCCTTCCTGACCAGGCCCACAGACAAGTCAATGTACATCACAGAACCACAGGGATATTACAATGTCCTGTCTGTGTTTCTGTCTGTCTGCGGCAAAGGAGTACAGTAACAACAATAAAATAGTGGAGGTCACTCTGTGATTGCAACTGTGATTATTACTACTATTGTACTGTTCTCTTCACCTTACTGTTTATTTTAGAGAAGCAACACAGGTCAAGTAGTTTGTGCAAGGTTACAGTGGTAGTGTCAAGTCAATGAGTCAAACCAACAACCTTCTAGTTTTAAGCCCAGTTTCCTAACCAGTAACCACAGACACAGACCTTGAGTCAGTCAACATTAACTTTTAACTTTCACTTATAATTAAACATTGTCACATGACATGTATTCTTCACTAACACAGTTTGCTGAGATCAGAGAGAATAATGTTTGTATTGGAAAAAACATTTGCATTTCTTGTTAGAGTTTAGGGAGAAATATGATTGAATCCAGACCATCGTGCAGAACAAATCAGTGCACAAAATGTAACCAGGCCAGAAGCACTTCACATACACCATCTCTGACACACTGAGGCTGATACAAGTCAGCACTGCCAATATCCATTTTTCCGAACAGTCAGTAAGCGACATGCCTGACAACTAATTATTTAAATTACAAGAGGAACTATGAAACAATAGAGTACGCTCATCCATCCATAACAAGCTGAGTTGCAAATTCAAGTTCATATTAAATTTTTTCAATACTTGCATATCTTAGAGAATCTGGCGATTACTGCTTTTAATGAAAAAATAAAAAAAGCTTCTGCAATAATCCTAAAACTTTACTTGGTGTGATGAAAAACAGCATTGTGACTAGTTTGAATCTGGGTCGAAGAGTTTTGTCCTCAGACATGTTACCGACGAGTGGGTGTGCGTGTCGCCATGGTGACTTGGCCCAATTCTCAGACAGGCATCTTCAATATGGCCATTTGATCAGCCCTCTGTCTAATTACCCAGTCTATCAAATACTCTCACCTCTTCACTGCGGAAGACGTGTGTTGAGTGTTTGAGTGTACAAAGCAGCAGGCATGCACTGAGAGACTGAGTTAAACCTTTCCTGGGCGACAGATTACACCACCAACACTGTAAAGAGCTGTGGAAACCTCAGACAAGAAATGCTAAAGCATATAAGTGCAGATGTTTGAAATCATTACAACTTCTCCCTACCAGGTGTTCAATTTCACCTCAAAAATAAATGTACAAGTGATAACCAGGTGTAGAAAGAGTTTCACATTGAACCTGTGGTTTTTGTGTGGCCAAACTGTTAACAAAAGGTAATCAATGATGCAACATTTTTACCGATTTGCAAAATTTTCATGGGCTATTAACACAAAACAAAAAACCCCACATCTTTAGAAGTGCCACTTCCCTTGAACGAGTCAGGCATGAAAAGAAAATCCCCCCTGATGAGATAAAACATTGTTAATTAGAAGCATTTATTTTGAATTTGGCTCCATTGGCTGTCCAGAAGCATAATGGACAATGGGTGAGTCTGAAAATGTCACAGAAGCAGGACTTCCTTCCAACTCACTGGCTCCTAAACTGGGGTACTCTTTTCCCTAAAGGGTGCTTAGGGTGGAACAGAACACTTGATTTGCAATTTAAAACACATAAAGTAAACATAAACATGATGTAACTGAAACCCGGGATGTGACATACACAATACAACGTTACTGTACAGCTCTGGTAGGGTCGGACACGCGCGCAACAATTGCGGCCTTCACAAATGAATTTTTGCAGGCCAGCCCTGGAGTCATGTGAGGATAAATTTGTAATCTGTGGTGTAGGGTCACCGAATGGAGACCTGACAGGGAGCTTGGCCCAGGTCTTTTGTAACTCACATCAGCGCATATCAAATCTCTATCCAGCCATAACAGAGAGGGGCCACTCCCACGCCAGCTCCGGAATCCCATCCATTTAGCGTATTGCATGTCCAAGGTCTGTGGGGATTCTGGAGACTACCCACTGAAATACAAACCTCTCTCTCTCTCTCTCTCTCTCCATGTCTATCTTCCTGACTAACTCTCTGTGTTATTGTCTGTCTTCCTTCCTCTATCCTGCTCTCTTTTCTCTCTCTCTACCTTTCTCCTTCCTGTTTCTCACTCCTTCTCTTGTCTATGTCTACATAAATCAATTCCTTCCTGGGACAACAAAGGCAAAAACCTTTATATTCTGTTTGTTTTGTTTCTTTTTTGTTGTTTTTGAGGACCATGTGGATGGCACGTTACATCCTTAGTGCTGCTTCACTCACACATGGATGCAACATTATATCATTAATGCTATTTTACACAGATTGCCTCAGGAGACTTTGAAGGAAGTGATGAAAAAAATCAATGCCTTTTGTGTTTGTTTGTCTCCCATCCCGACCCAAGGGGCATGAGCCATGTCTCTCCCTTTATTTCATTTCTTTTAACTAATTTTTTTCTTTCTGTCTGTCTTTTTCCTTTCTCCCTCCCCTGTCTTTCCCTCTTGTCCTTCTCCCTTTCGCCGAACGATCACATTCAGTTCAACCAGAATCTGATACGCTGTTTGCATCCTGCTCTGTTATGACTTGCATTTCTCCACTCTCTGTGCCGTCAAGTATCTCGGAGCCTCAGCACAGCTTTGATCTGTATGTTAACATGATCCTGCATCCATGTGGGGAACAGAAGGAAGCAAACAACAGCACATACACAGCCAGTCTGACAGGGGCACAGCTTTGACATGAAACACACAACCACCATGTTGGAAACCTTGCTTACTGGCACAGGCTGCAGACAGATCCCATCTGTGAAGGTCATAAATACATGATGGTAAAAATCAGTTACACCAACACATCTCAGAAATAGAACATTGCTGTAATATTTGATGCTTTTTGACTAGCCCAGCCATTTCTATGCTCAGTTTCCAGGTTAACAGTTTCCTTTTTATGTTGCATTTTACCAGGTATGTTAAAAAAAAATCTTACTGATCTTATTTGCAATCTGTCAAAATATACCTTGTTATGGACTGTTATCTGTGGCTATTAGCCTAAATGCAGTCCTATATTACAAATGTGTGTGTATCTGGATATTTAAGAAAGACAAGCATTGATGGTTGCCTTGATTTCTCTATGTGAAACAGGTAGCCTATTTGTCAAGTCCACCCACTTAATGCTAAGCTATTTATGACCTTCAATGTATTACAAGTGCACCTGTGGTTATTTATTTATTTATTACCATTTATAACAATTAGTCAGGATCCAAGTTAACTTGACTTCTTTGCACCGCATCAATAGTCTTCCACTTCCTCTGCTCGCCTTGTTTTAATATGTGTGACACAGCCAGCTAATATTGAAGGGGAGGATAGTGCTGGGGGTGGCGGTGTATGTTTTTGTGCTTCAGATAAGACAACCCAATTGTGAGAGGGAGAAAATCCAAAAAGCCTTGATTCCAGACTAAGAGCAATAACCTTGTGTGACTCTCGGCTCTAATACCTTTTGTCCATATAGCCTTTGATGGTCATCTAATCCCAACAGCTCCATTTTAATGAAGTCCATTTTATTTAGATGCTTATTTCCTTACCCTAGGGTTTTGCTGCTGTGTACCTTGTGTGCCGTACCTCATGTTAAAGATATGACCCCCTGGTATAATGTTCTGTCAAGGGAACTAATGCGTACCCTTTCGTTTCAGTTATGTAACTGTAGCACATGCTTCCTTTCCCCTTTGCCTGTATGCATTTATAAAAAAAAAACAAAATCTGTGACTCTGCTGCTCTCTGGTCTGTCAAAAAAGGTGTTTCATTTGGTCCTGCAGTAATAAGCCTCTGTTCCATCTCCTTTCCACTAACTGGCAAGTAGCACACCCACACAGTATCAAAACAACTTTCAATGTGAAAGGTAGAATTTCTCTCAATGTCAAAACAAGGCCGTAGGACCATTCATTTAAAAAAAACAACCAAAAAATGGCATAAGGTAGTTTTCTATTTTTTAAAAAATTCCCTGTACATGTCTGCAGACTTCACTGCCATCATTCTGGAGGGGCTAGCTGAAGAGCATGCTTTCGCACCCCCCCAACACACCCAGCACAAATATCAGACGGAGAAACACATCATTTTCATATAGAATTTACATAACGAGCATGTGTCATTCGCTCGCTTGCAGGCACAGAGGAGAGAGGTCACAAGGGACAACCCCCCCCCCCCCCCCCCAAAAAAAAAAACACACACACACCCGTACATACACACACACAACCACCCCCACACCCCCTGGGTGACACGGCCAGAGCCTATGAGACAGTCAGCTGGCAAAGTGTGCTACGCAGGGGGCTCTCAGTCAGAGGAGACCTGACCATTAACAACAGAGGCTGATAAAATGCACGGCACGGTTATTAACATTGCGCTGGCCAACTGTATGTAGAATGGACTGAATGATAGCACACTGAAGTACACTGAAGGCCCAGCCATCTTCAGTCAAGATGTAGAGGGAGGGGAGGGTTTTTACTGGACATGTCTGTTGAGGACAGAGATGTGTGCGATGGCTTTGCCGTTTACCCTTAAGCAGTAAAGGAGGACATATGCGTGACTGCATCCAATGAGCCCGGCAACTGATAGCGCTCAGATTGTCAAGGGAAAAAGAGCTGAAAATAGCTGAAAAACTCGCCTCAGGACTAAGATTCTGGAATAAGACACACCTTGCAAATGAAATACGTTTTATGTAGTGCTTTTTCAAAGATCTCAAGGTGCTTTACAGTGAGGAGGAGTGTGTGTGTGTGTGTGTGTGTGGGGGGGGGGGGGGGGTATAGAGAATTTGGACATTTTCAAAAACCAAAGTAAATCTGTTGATTTGAATCATTATGATGTCTCATTTACTGTACCATTTGCTATGGCTGTGCAACCAGATAGCATACATGGGGTGCAGCTGGCAACCTGTAGTGCTAGCAACCTCAGTCAGTCAGTCAAATACTATCAAGTTCAGTCAAGACCAATCATGTGCTACTGGTCTGCACCCTTCCCCAGTGGTTTGTCATATTAATCTTACCACCAAGCTGAAGGTCTGCATAAATACATGTACAAAATAATTTGATATTTTTGCATTGTATTCCTCTATCAGCAGGACATAGCTCAAATAACTCCGGAGGTCTGTGAATTAGTACATACATACTGAATGGATTTCTTTCCCCAGAAGAAATTGCAAAATGATGCAACAGAAATCAAAACAAGAGTGACTGGATAGCAAGGAGAATGCAGTGTGGCAACAGCTGGAGTGCAGGCGAAGACACCCTTGACTACAATGCAAATGCACTTTTATTCTTTAACCCAGTTAAAACTGCCTGTTGGTGTGGAAGCCATGTTTGCTTTGCCCAGTGTGTCTTGATCTATACTGATCTATACCCAAGACGCCCTGCTCTCCATTAAAAGTGCAATATCGCATGGATGAACATCAGCCTCGGAGACGACGATAAACCTCTTAAATGGACGTCACTCTCTTTCGGTCACCAACTGAAAGCGGACACGCCAAGGTCGAGAAACACTGGCTGAATATCCATCACTGAACATCAGGCCGCATGCTGCATCACTTGGACACGATATATCATTGCGGTTTCACAGCCTGGCTTCGACGCTCTGGACGGTGCTTAACGTAAGAATGGCTGGAGAGGAATCTTCAGCATCTCCACGCGAGCGAGCATTACGTCATGTTGATTTAAGAGCGTAATCCCGCGCTTGTGGGATACCCCATGCACCCTCTGTACCCAATATCACGCGGATCAATACAAGCAATCCTATGTTTCAAATACAAATGACATTCAGACAGAGTGTTTACGTTATTGCTAATTACTTCGCATTCTACAGTATTCACACAATTTCTCAGCCTTTTGAGAATAATCATGCTTTATAAATCAGTTTACCAAAAACTAAATAACATAAAGCTTATGGATGCCGAATAAATTTATTTATGCTTCTAAATACATAATGGTGCCTAAACTAACAATAATTCCAGAGTCGCTGCACACTTTTAATCAGTTATGCCAAAGATCCTCCTTGGGCAAACACGCGCTACTGACCGTCCTTGCGTGCCGACGAATCGTCGTATTCTGGCTAACCCAAGTCAATTTCTGATACTCTAATTAACTGCCCATAAGAGCACACGTCAATTCCATATGACAGATTATTACATGATGGGTAACTAGGTAATGGATTATAACTGACACTTAAAAAACTTCCCGTCTCTAACGTTTCGATTAGTTATGTATACATTTTAGACTGGTAATATTTTTGTAATAAACAAATAAATAAAGATATAATGCAATAATCAAAATGTAAACCAATTCCTTCTCCATAAAACGTTACTTCCAAATATTTTTAAATGGAGACGTGCAGTGTAGCATAAGAAATATAATGATGTACTGCATCCTTATATACATTAAAATTTCCACTGTCAACAGCCTATGCAAAGCAGGCTACTTGCTGTATATGAAAATAAGATAAAATTGCACTCCAAGAGTAGCTTATCACAACACACACATCTGCGCCTCAAAACACACGGATGTAAGCCAGTGTGAGCGTACGATCCGGGTACAGGTTAAAACTAGTAAGATTATTATGTTGCAATTATAAAAACATTTAGAGAAGAGCAGTCGAATATAATGCCAGAAATGCACTTATTTCAGATTCGGCAGTGGACAGAATAATAGCATCCTTCGTAATATGCTCAGCCATATGTGATTCTGACCTGTTAAACCACGACAGCTGAGCAGCGTATTCTCAAAATTAAACTGCAAACGAAGTAACAGCAGTTTTCTTATTTTAAGGTTCTTGCTGAACGGTTTCTCCAAAGCGTAACAAGCTACTGGATACAACGATAACGATATTATAAATTCTTACCATCCTTGTCCATAGCCCCGTCGCATGTCTACCCATTATTATCATGGGTGCTAGCATGCTACAACGCTTTCCACTCATTCAGATTGACCATTTCAGGAGGTAAAAACAACCGCTGTAATCCTCCTTATCGGTCAATCATGTCGCTCTCTCACCAGCAAGCTGCTGCGCGCGTCCTCTGCACCAAATACGTCGGCTTCACTAGCCGCTATCTCCGCGCACTGTAATTTCCAATGCGTCTACTATGCATTTCAAGGAGGTGTGTCCGTGCGTGCGTGTGTGCGTGTGTGTCTGTGGTCTCTCCCTCTGGCTCTGTGTGCATGTGTGTGTCTGAGAGAGAGAGCGAGAGCGAGCGAGCGAGAGATAGAGAGAGAGAATTGCAGCGGTAGGGTGCTAGACACTTCAGCCTCTCCACGCGCTGGAACCTCGTTTGATGTAATTATAACGTCTACTTTCCATCATTACCGTTGACTTCTGATGATGTGTTTTTAAGTGGCATTGTTATGCACGTGATATCAATCGGTGGATTTATTTCCGTCTAGTTTTTTGTAAAAAAATACCTTGGTTCCTTAAGCAATTGGTCCAGCGTATGTCACATAAGCAGTTAAGTGTGTGTGTGTGTGTGTGGGCACGCGTGTGTGAATATATATCCATATTTGTCAGAGCCTCAATCCCAACCATGCAGGTTAGCAAAACACTTTGTTTAGATTAAAGTTTTACCAAAACTTGAACACATATAGCATGGGTAATATCTATATCCTGATTGTCACACTAATATCCCTTGTATTGGTCTGCAATAGAAGTGTTTTGTATAACCAAATCAACATGACAGAGGATGCTGCTTATAACTGATTGTGTTTGCACAGAGTACAATCAAATTGCACTGTCGGTAAATGCATCTCATTAGTTTTATTAGTAGGTAGATATGCATGCAAAGAGTCCTCCACCCCCTGCCACACATATATTCATTTAAATTTTGAGTAGACCACATGGAACATCTAACTGATCAAATCAAATCAAATAATAGGCACATTACCAAAGAAAGGTGAGCTCTCTACTTTCATTTGTACCTCAGCAGCCTTGGTTAAGGCTACAGTGATTGGTGAGGAGTGGGAGTTTGTGGCAGAACAGGACACCAAATCAAATTGTAATTTTGCTTGTTGTTATTGATGTGGGCTCTGGGAGTGTGGCTTGCCCAGAGAAAACAGAGAGTATTAATAAGCAATTACAAACTGACATTCTCTTCTCTCTCAATTATTTTGAAGGACAGAGCCTGTGGCTGGATGCCAAGTTGTCTGAGGCAAAAAAGAATCCCGAACACTTATTTACCAGGAAGCATCTTCTCTCCGTGTCACATCCAGCCAGACAAGCCTAGATTTGCACAACAGGTCAGGCAGAGACAGTTACCACTCATTTTTGTGATCAATTAATAACAGTTCTCACATGAATTAGCTCGGGTAACATGGTAATTAATGCATGATAAACATCAAAGTGAATTGCTTGAAATACGAAATTGCTTGAAACACTTCTGTGCTTGAATACTGAATAATGTTCAGATTGTGATGCTGCCTCTTGACCAACGTGGTTCATCAGCAATAAAAATTTAATTCTTATTACTTGTTTACTCCATGCTTACTGACTATTTGTAAACACTTTAATAAAAAAAAAGATTCACTCTAAGTTAACAGTCAAATAATGTCAAATAAACTCTGCCCCTGTAATTAAATTAATAGTCCACAGGAGTGTTCCTTTAAACATGTGACTGCACACACATGGCTGGATCTGTGGAAAACATGGGGTCCTCATTAGCTGGCTTTAAAGCACATTTGCCATTCCTATTCCACATCTTCCAACTGGAATTAGGATGACAAATGTGCCATCTGAGCTAGGATGAGGCCTTCACACTTCATCTTGACTCCATTACATAATCTGAATTTAAATCATTCCTTCTCTTGTGCATTACTGTAGGGTATCTTTGCTCTCAGTGAAATTTATTGTCGTATTTGTGCATTCATGATGGCACCCCTGTGTGGCTGGATTGATACATATTCACCCCTAGTCTGGCACGTTCTGTGTTTGCTGTTGTCTTTGTGATTTTACTAAATTGACATTTATACCTTTGTTAGTCACTCTGGAAAAGATCGTCTGCCAAATGACTAAATATACATTTGAATGCAATATAACCAGGAACAGACATGGAACACCACCCATGTGTCATTAAGGAATTCATATGGCCACAGTATCAGTAGTATCAATAGTATCACCTTCATCACATGTCCAACACATTGTGCATTGCCTTTTCCTCGTTTGGTCATTCAGGTCTCCAGACCGGCTTCTTTAATGCATTTTTCAGTGCTGTAGTGCTATTCAAGAGTGATGGGAAACTGAGGCATCTTGAGATAGTATGTGTTATCAGTGACTCACTGATTTAGATGAAACATAGTATCTTGGTGTGGAGGTCTGCTGATTCGTTCATATGATGATTTATGATGATATGATGACCCAATCAATCTATGGTCAGTTGGGGGGGGGGGGGGGGGGGGGGTGACGTCAGGATACACAGGTGACTTCATACACATATGTGCACTCATAAGCATGCACACACACACAAACACGCACGCCCATGCATAAACATAATATAATCCTGACACACCACGCTATGCAAAAACCATTCTAATTTGAACTTGATTTAAACATGTATGTCTCTAAACATCTGTATCAGATTCAAAACAAAAAGAAAATGGTGGATGAACTCTGTTAACAAACTTAATTAACTCTTACTACACAGCCCAGCTCAGACCTAGTATAATGTAAATAGATGAAAAATGAATAGATAAATGGAGAAGAATGGAAATAACACCAGCTGGAATATCATATTAAATAATTTTAAATAATCTACCCCCATAGAAAAACAAGTTAAATTTTGCTGAATTAAAAACACAATGGCGATCTGGCGAAGGATAAAGCAGGAAGCACTGTTCTTAAAGAAGATTGCCCGTGATCCAAATTTTAGTCCAATAAAAAAGAAGACAAAACCTATGAGAGCTGAGCAGTGAAAGGATTATCCATAATCAATTCTTTACTGAAAACAGAATAGACTGTTTCGAAAATGTTTCAAGAAAAAATTATCTCAATCCCAGTTTCAGAACTACCTGCAAATTAGGGGCTTCAAATGAGAAAGTCTACTTCAAATTAAACTAATACAGGTTGAAGACTAATGTTATGAAATGATTCGTCATAAAGCACATAATAATCCAAAAGTTAAACACTCTCTAGCAGAAGTGTTGAAATACATTATAAAAATTTTATGGTAACTAAAAAGTTAAAGTTTTATAAACATTATAAAAAGCTACAATAATTAAAATATTAAGTATTCTGTAGCATAAATGTATAAAGTTGACCAAATAACCAAAATATAAAAATGACCAAAATGAAGAAGACATCATGATATCAATTATATGGAAAGAAGATTCAAAAAGTAATATAACACTGGAGGAATTGAAAAAATACTTTATAAATATTCTGCTGGTGAGAATATGGCTGGAAAATTAAAATTTGTTACTTTGAGATCCCTGTAATACAGGCAAAATATAATAAAAAGAATAATTTCAAAAGGCATATGAAACTCCAGGAAGATACATATGTTATTTTCCAGTGGGGGCATAAAAACCTTTATTGATGAAATCCTTGAAACACTGAATATTATATATAAAATGCACCTCTGAAAGGAGAATGTCTTATTCCAAGGATATTACTCCCTGAATGTATTACAAAAATAGCAATATTTGTTTAGAATCTTAAAATCACAGCAATTCAAAATCAGTAAATGGACATAAACTGTACATTAAATCTATTTAATAGAAACAGTAACAAGATGGTATGAAATGAAGAATTTTTATTTGAGAATATAAGGGATGAAATAATGTATGTTTTACTTATTCATTTATTTTGTCTACTTTCATATAATCACTTGGTGATTTATGCTTCAGTTATTTCAAAAATAATAATTGTAATTTTATTAATTATGGTTTCTTTAAAAAATGTTATGATAGAGACACAATGAATTATAAATTGAACAAGAGTAACTGATTTCAGCCTAAGGTTGGAATACTATCACCTAAAACGTTAAACAGCATTTGCAAATGAATACTTACGGAAATGTTTTTGGTTGAATTTACCACACAGATGTGAAGCAGGTGTCCCTTCTGGGGTTTATTCATTAATAATTAATTAATTAATAAATGTCAAACCAACCAAATGTTTTCCTCTTGTTTCCTCACCTTCATAATGATAGTGCAAATGGAGAATTGTTCTTTTCCATCAGAAAGATTTTGCTCTCTCAATGAGATCTTTTTGTTCTTATAAGACAGCAGTCTTAAAATCACCACCCACTGTCGGTACCTTAGAGATAGAAACACATACATGGATTCCCTCTGTGGGCCATTAAGCAAAAGAGTCTTCTCTCTTATTGACACAGAATCCTTGATCGTGTGTCTGGTATTAAAGATTCTGCACAAAGCTATCATATCTCCTTCTGAGACAGGATTGATAAAACTTGTTTTGCTTGTGCCTTTGAAACTTTGACACCGTTGTTCAGAAACAAAAATCTAGCAAATTTGGCTAAATCTAACATTCTTCAGAAAGAGATATGTGTTGTCGCCTTGCAATCAATATATTTCAGGTTTATTTCCCAACTGGGGCACCGCTGTTGCACCCTTGGGTGTGCTTCTTAACCTCCATGTCTTCAACAGATTTTGCCATCTGATTGAAAACCTCAAGAAAGAAAACCTCTGGCACACTCTAAAAAGGCACTTATCTGGTGTTGTGTAGTTTGTGTAGAACTGGATTTGTAGGCTGCAGGTCCATTACTCCTGTTTGATCCTTGAACAAGGTGCTTAACACCAGTTTCTTCAGTAAACATCCAGCCATATAAAGGAGTTATTGCACCTAATAAAGATGGTCTGCTAAGGGAGTGTTTCTCAATCTTACTCCTGGAGGCCCAATGTCCTGCATATCTTCTATCTATCCTTTCTCCAAACACACCTGATTGAAATTAGTGTGCATGCTCTTGATTAAATCAGGTGTGCTCGGCTAATCAAAAGTGCCACCGATGAGTTCAGTCAGGTAGGTAGAGCAGGGAAAGATGGAAAACGTGTGGAGCAGGGGCCCCCAGGAGCAGGATTGAGAATCAGTGTGCTAAGCAAATAAAGAAGTTATCTTTAATGTGCTATGAAATAAGTGCTGCTTCAGTTCTGATGGAACTGTTAGGATCTGGGATCTGGTTAAAGCAAGGCATGTGAGAGTGAATGTGTTAATTAGAGTTTCATTGCACATGGTCACAATTCCTGAAGGACAAGTACTATAGACTCCAGGGGAGAAATTCTCATGTGCTCATTTCCATAGGGATTAAAGACATTTCTCAAGGCATTTAGCTCTCACTTTATGAAGTAATCTGATAATGACTCATTCTTTAGTCTTACATAACTATAATAATTGTTCTTGTATATCCACAGATGTAGCATTACTAGATTGGCTGAAACCTGCTCAAATGTGCAGTGCATACCTCCACACCTGTCCAGAGTAATATTGAGTCAATCGTAACCAATTTCTCTTTGAAGCATTATTGGGTTGGAGCAACCAATCTAGTATTTTAACCTTTATGGTATGTTCTCCTCCATGTTGTTTTTGAACACATATTCTGTGCCAATAAGAACACATAACCCAGAGAATGTGTTTGGTTAGACATGCTAGACATTTATCTCTAATAAGGCATGCATGGATACAACCAAGTGCTTTCCTTGAGGTCACCCTGGAGCCCCTTGTTCACAATGTCAGTTTTAACATTTTCCAGATTTCAGATTGATTGAATGTGTCGTTTATACGTAGATGTTGAAGGATCATGTTCAAAGAAGATCTAAAACATATTTTTCAAAGAACAGCCCTAGGTTGTCATTAATGTCTGCCCCTCTACATTTGTGACCAATCATGACCACACTGTGAAGAAGTGGTGATGTCACAAAGTGCTGTGGGCTGGATCCCGCTATTTCCGTGCTCTGCCAAATAGTGTCCCTGCCAGATCTGTCAGACTACAGATTCAGGGCTAAGGTTTTGGACTGTAGTGAGGGGATAGGATTTGGTCAAGAAGATGTTAAGAGGCATGAATGATGGTAGCTTTAAGTTATTATTTTTTTTTTACAGAATACAGAATGGCCTTGTGTGTGCAAAGCTCTATCTGTGTCAGCAATTATGCATGGTCAGTGTTGGTGTGGAAAATTCTGATGGTGATAGTATTTGGCATGACACAAGCACACATGGGGCCTCACTGGGTCTCATCACAGGCAGCATATCAGAAACTGACTCAGGATGCTAAGAGGGGGGAGAGAGGGAGAGAGAGAGAGAGAAAGAGAAAGAGAGAGAAGGAGAGAGAGAGCAAGAGAGAGAGAGAAAGAGAGAGAGTGAGAGAGAGAGGGAGAGAGAGAGCAAGAGAGAGAGAGAGAGAAAGAGAAAGAAAGAGAGAGAGTGTCCCATACCGGCCAGCAGCTCTGTGCAGTAGCCACGCACAGTCCTGGATGGTTCAAAGTACTAAAGCAGATTAATGCCGCAGTGTCTCTTCCCAGCTGAATGAACTGCAATTTTACTGGCGATAAAAGATCAGGCCAGAAAGCGCTTCAGTGGGGTGAATAATCAGGTAATGAATCAAGAGCTCTTCGATAATGACCTCTTCACAGCCCCAGGTCACAGCTGGCCTCCATGCAGCTGGTGCAGACTGGCTTCCACTGCCCGGTGCAGTAGTGCTCCTTAGGATAGCACCTCACGTACAGTAACCCTGGGATGTGGGAACACAAATAGCCCCTTATATGGTGAATTCTGAAATTATAATCATAGGTCATTTTGCTTGAGTCATGTTAATTAGAGACAGCAAGAGCATGCTGGTTTCAAAAACAGAGGTCAGGAAGAAGTCATTCATCCATTCTAAGTCCAGTAGCACCTGCCTGTACTGTGTATTCTTTGGTAAGGTGTCACTGTACTTTTGTTGGGTAAAACAAAGTGTGTCCTACTGGACACATGGCTACCTTCAAGAGTCTTTGCCTGCCTACCTGTACTTCTTCAAACAAGATGTTTCTGACATTTCTGACATTCACTCATGCCTGATAATTATGTACGTGTAACAGGTATATTAAAAATGTACCTGTAATAGGTATGTCTAACTGGGGTAAATCTGACAGGGATAAATACACCAATATAAACTGCCTTAATTTACCTGCAGTGGGTCAGTACACCTGGGATAACACTAACCATAATAATTACACAGGAAATTTTTAGCTGATAATTAACCTGATCATATTTTTAAAAATATTTTTTTCACAGTCAGCATAGCAATTTACATGAAGATTAGCTGCTGGCAGAAAATGTCTGTCTAATGACTGGATTTAATTTTAAAATGTTACCTATAGATAATTTCCATTCTGTGCAATCAAAATTATTCAATGTAACTCCAATGTCTTTGTTATAATTAAATGAATTATTGTGATGTGCTGAGGTACTATAATGCAACAACATTAAATACGATTAAGCGGAAAAGGATCAGCTGATACCCGGTGATCCTAACTTGATTAAGCAAACATTTTGGCTGTAAAAATGATTCAGACACAAAGAGGGTTAGAGCAATTTTTTTCTTTAAAGTTCTCTGTGCTCCATCTTATCCAGAGGCTGTCCCTGCTGTGTATGCCGTCTGGATTTGCCTGTGCCGTGACACACCAAAACTGGATTTGGCAGGACTGATTAAAATGATTGGGATGTGTGAGCAAATGCATTTTATGTCGTTACATCTATATATTTCATAATAATTTACACTGAAATACAACTGTCCATCCAAGATACATGTAGTATCTCTTGTTATGGCTCTGTTTGTTTCTTTCTATCACTTGTCCTAGACTTTGGTGTTATCTGTATTTTAAAAATATGTATTATTGATCTAAAATAAATATATTTTCATCACTGTATATGTAGCAGATATGCAATAGCAGAATATTCATTTTTCATCACAAATGCACACAGTTTTTGCAACCCATGGCCAGGTTCAAGTCCTTCTGGAGCACATGTGAGCATCAATTCTTGTTGTATGAATTTCAAAAGTCTTTCTATGGAAAGATAATCAGTGCTATTGCTCACAAATTGCACCCATATTGATTAAAAGGCCCAGCAAGGCTAATCAATCAATCTAACATCGGCAGGGCCACAGAGATTAACCTTGTTCACTCCCCGCAAATGGGATTATACAGATATAGGGAGTGTGTTTCAATCAATGGCTGAGATGTTGCAGGCTGGATGGTAATAAGACATTCTCTAACGATTACAGATTCTGTTGCACTGCTCAGTTATTTTCACAATCCCTGAGTAATTTTTCTTCATGACTCACCAGCGGGAACATAACTGAAAGGGTAAATTAACACTGTTCCCTTTAATTACTGCTTACATTTGATGTACTTGACATCTACACTGAACATTAATTTGCTTAAAGACACATCACAGAAAAGAGATGTCAATTCTTGACACAGTTGATGAAGTTAGTTTTTCACTGACAGGTCAACAAAACATTACATGTGGAGTGTGGGTTGAGAAATGCCCGATTATGTAGACATGAGCAAAATTATGAGTAAGAAATGGTTCTGAAGTACTTCTCAAACACATGCTAAAATGACTGAATCTATTTTTCAAACTTTTGTGCCGTTACACTTTGCAAGTATGAATACATTTTAAATGAATAAAATCTTAATTATAACTCATCTGTGAAAACAAGAACGAGAATACAGGTTTGCATCTTCCTCATGCAAGGAAATGTATGGGGTGTCTCAATCGCTTGTGCCCCATGTCTCCGTTAACACTACATGTTCATGCATTATTAAAGCTCTTGGATCTTATTAGACTGTGCTGCGGTACTCGATCAGCCTCTGATCCGCGGGCGGGCAGGGGGAAACTCGCTCGCTCAGCACATTGAGCTCGTCGCCCCCTCTGAGCGCTCCAGCACAGACGTCTCCACGCTCCACACACGCGCGCCCTCCAGTATCACACTTTTACACTTCGCAGGCTCTTGTAAGACACGCTGTATAATTTACAAGGTGCATCTGCCATTTGACACCCCAAGTCTCACAGTTTTTCAGCAGGGGGGGCCTTCAATGATGTGCAGATGCTTCTGCAGGAATCAAAGAGTCAGCATTTGTTCCCCATGAGCGACAGCAGTGATTTGCAGTCCAGAGTGGGGAAAAATGAAATAAGTAAATAAACCTTGGACGACATACATAATTGCCAGGTGTGAAATATAAGGACGTGAGCTTAATTTGTGTAAACACTGGGCTTTTATTCATCCGTCAAAGAAAGGTCATCTGTGGGCAGCCGTGTGGTGCATCGGTTGAGGAAATGCACACAACAGCTGCAGGAAGGTATTGGATGAATTATTGCTTTCAGTCTGTTAAGTGAGGCACTTAAATTGAGTATTATGTGTTTCAAGATGTGAAAATACATAATATGCATACATCAGTTATGCAGTTCCCCCTGGACAAACATGTCTCCTAAGCAACCAAATACACAAAATCTATTTTCAATATTCTCAATCAGTGCAGCAATTTGTGCTCTCATCATTTGAAAGTGTAATTTTTCAAGCAATATCTTTAACATTTTGTTTCCTTTTTTCCTCACACCTTTTGCTACACATATACTGCACATGGCCTGAAATAACCCCTGTGGCAGGGATAGCTGTGTTAGTACTTATAGTAACCAGTACTTGACGAGCAGGATCTGTCTTGCAGCTAGTGTAATTACAATACAGTGATTCTTATGTGTGCAGAGGTGAAATTCCAAGAGACAATTCCATTGATACAACTTGCTATACTCAATCAGACTAGATTGACTGATGGATCAAGTGATGTAATGATTAAATGACTGACTGATTGATATATCGATTAATGATTGATTGATTTGTGACTGGTTGATTGATTGATTGATTGATTGATTGACTATGTGATTGATTGATTATTTTGAATTATGTGTTCATTTGTCCTTTTGTGATAGCAGTTTAAATGCTTTCTCAGGGCTGCAGCAGGCAGATATGTGATGTTTTGGATATGTAAAGCCTCCTCGGCTGCTCCCGAAACAGATTACTGCTGGCATGCAGCTACTTGGCTCTGGATGGGACAGAGAGTCTCAGCAGGTCAGCCAGTATTAAAAAGATTAATCTCCCATAAGGCAAGGCGAGGGTTTTTTTGTTATTTTCCAAGAACAGAAGAATAGCTCACGACAGATCAAGAACATTCAATACTTTTTGTTTCTCTTGCTAAAATGGACAATCACAGCAGAGTTGACAATGCTGAAATGCAGTTTTTCTTTGAGTATACAGCAAAAATCTGGCTCTAACCAATGGGCTCAGGAAGAATGACAGAGGTAGTTGACTTAATGCATACTGAACATCATTACTGTGAAACTATTTTTGCTGAATCAGAGTAAATGTCTAAAAGCCCTAATATTCTAATATTCTGAGTGCCCATTTACTGTAAAATAAAGGCACTTACACAAAATGCAAAATGAGATATGGCTAGTATACCACCACAAATAGGGCTGCATTTAAGTGCAGGATCAAAACCAAACAGCAGTACAAAATCACGCTAGTTATATGATTACCTAGTAAGCGCTCTTCCCTGCTAGGATAATTGACAGGATATTGTATGTTTAAGCTGCTTCTGAGCTAGGAATATTGCTAGATTGTTCGGGGCTTAGAACCAGACATTTGCTAATTTGAATGTCATGTGAGGAATCACTTAGTGACTCCAAAATAATTGCAAACGAATTACAGAAGTATAATTATTCTGTATAGAGGTCAAATTTAGGCAAAGCATAACACTTTGAAAAGCATGTTTTTAGTTGACTTTTGCAAAAAGCCACTGAGTGTAGTTAATGGTAAGCAAAACTGTAATTACTGCAATGAATACGAACACAGTAAAACTCAAAGATTGCCTCACTTAAACTGTGAAACTGCTAACACTAAAAGGTAGTTCTACCTTAAAAAAGGACAGGATGGCTTTTAAATGAAAATAAAAGAAAAATATCCATCATAAGTCTACCCTGTGAAGTACTGGTGTTCTCAGTGTTCTGTATCTAAAAATGAGACAGCTCCTGAAGTGAACAAGTGATAATTCATTCATGCCTACTGCGATTTTTACTGTGTGTCTATATCAGCACAGTGTAAATGCAAGCAATTTAGGTGCAGGTTCATAGCCCAGGTTCATATCTATGTGTGCTGGTTGCTTGTAAGAAAGTGATGTCACAGAACTGAACCAAGGGCCTGTGTGGTGGCACACAGAGGGGCACAGACTAGACACCACCACTGGCTGTAATAGAATATGACCTCTTATTTATCAAAGACAGAGCAATATTCAAGATTCATTAGTTAGTGTAAGAGCACTGTGCGATGGAAAGTAAGTGATATTCACAGGCTTGAGACATTTGGGGGTTGGGTGGGGGACGCTCCAGGCATTATGATTCACTTCCATTTACATAACCAGCTCATCGGCAGCACACAGCATCCTCACGTTTGATCACAGTACTTGCTCCGCCTCAGACATGCCATTTTAAATCAGCCCAAAGGAATCAATCCATGATGAGTAAGAAAGATCATCAGAAACACATCATGGGAGGAGGGGAAGGGGGTATAATAATTTAAATAGAACAGATAGCAGACTGGGGAATGGGCCTTTAAAGAGGTGGTCAAGATAGGTCAAAATCTTCTAACAGTATTTATATACATGTATATACTGTATATGTATGTGTGTGTGTGTTTTACATTGGTAAGTAAAAAACTACTGCTATATATTATGTAATGGCTTCCATTAAAATGTTGTCAGAGGTTGAGTTAAGGTGTGAAATGCAGTACAGGGGAATGGCCTGGGGAGGGCGGTGAAGCATGCCTCAGGGTTTGGAGTTAGATCAATGGTGTGATTTAAAGCAGAACCATTGGAGAAAAGGGTCATGGGCAGGGCATCCGAATGATTGTGGCCCAGCTTGCATCATGCTTCTCCTTCCTTAGTTCAGTCCCCGATATTACGGCAAGGGAGGATTACAATGCAATCAGCCAGTCACAAAGCTTATCTCCATGCTGTGTCCGTCTCGCCACCTGACCCCAGATCAGTCTCAGCTGCCACTCTGCACTCCACTAATTGCTCTTTGATTTTGACTCCACTGCACTGGCCGTAACGCTCCATATGCCTGGAAGAGGAGTTAATTATGGGGCTGCTTTTCGTTGATTCTTCCCTTTTTGATTTAAAAAAGATTTTGTCAGTTTACTGTTCCAGGGTCAGTTACTCAGTGTGTTTGGTGCTTTCCAACTGACCACATTCCCCTAGAGGTTCATTTTCAATTACTTATCAACTGTTGAAACTATGAATTATACTCTTTCAGCTGCAAATTTGAGTTACGTGGTAAATGTAAGGTCATCCTCTGTCTACCGATGTAACAGCACAGGCAAATTTTAATGCAGCGTGTGAAGTTGCATTGTAGGTGGGCTTCCTCCAAGTGTGGACGGAGCCCTACAGCCCAGATGGTGTCCATCCGAGTCCAGGCTATGCCGCTAGCGAGCCATGACCAGGAATCCACAGAGGCGATGATTGGCTGCTGGGACGGGTGAATTTATAGCTAAGGTTCTTCAACTCACCACAGCAAGTAACTCACCGTGTGCCTGCAAGACCTTAAGTAGTTGTCAGTAAGAGATACAGGAATCCTGCAACAGCAGTCGGCTCATCTGTAGCATGCTGTAGGACTTGTAGTGTGTAAAATAGTTGTATCTAGTGAAGGATATACACAGCTATTGCTCACGCCTCCCTACCTCACATCGTGGGAGCAGGAGGTTTCATAGTGAGGCAAGCTTGATGCTCAGCTGGGGATTCCAAACTTAGAAAAAACCTGCCAAAACATTTCCATTTTCCAAAAAAGAAAAATCACTAAAATCACTAAAATGACTTCACAATTTCAACACACATTTTCACAGTTTACTCGGATTTGTATGTGCTATCTCATTATGCTTTTTCTTCTACCTTCTATGTGATTCTTTCCTTTCCTGTTTTCAAGGGAAATTCTGGATATTTCGTTTGATATACCACAGGCTGACACTGATATTAAACTGACAACAAAACAGGTGCATTTTGTTCTGTTAGTCTGATTGATGCACAGGAACTGTCTACATCAGTTTCACAAATGAAATCATCAAGCTGTCCATGGGATCTCACCCCATTTTAAGAATGTTTTTAGCACTTTTTCAATGGCGCTTTAATAATTGTAAATAGCTCACTGTCCACAGGGATTTTTCCTGCAGCTTTGAAAACAGCAATTGTCAAACTGCTACTCAAAAAGTCTAACTTAGACTCTTCTATTTTAAGCAGTCAGCTTCATGAAAGTGTTGGGCTGATGTAAGACAGTCCTTAAATAGTTTGAGTCCTATCTCAGTGAAATATTTTGTTGCTTTTGGGGAAAGCAAGCATTATGTATGGTGTCCCACATTCTCGGCCCCTTGTTGTGCTGTATACCTTGTCTTGTTAGGTGATGTCATATGAAGAAGGAAGGCATGAGTACTGCGGTTTTATAAGGACAGAAAATGATGTGCCATGTGCCATACATGCTGGGTATAAACCATTTGTGCCCAGGAGAAGCAAGCCCTCTTGATCTTCCACTGTGATTTAATGCCTGGTTGAAAAGATCTCGAAATTTGCATCCATGGCAACGTGAGCCAGGTAAAAATAAGGAAAGAACAATGTGTTCTTTCAGAGCATGAGTAAGATTGTGTTTGTAAAGAAAGTCTAAAAGTGGAGAAGGACTTAAAGACTCCAAATGTGAAAGGTGGAGTGCAGTCTGTGTCAGATGGGGATGAAGAGTGGGGGTTTCTATTGGAGAGGGTACAAAGTTCCCCCATAATAGCGCACTGCAGCTCTGTCACGGCATCAGGTAATTGCAGGGAAGGAAGTCACAGCATGCTATCGGCTCCCTGTGAGGAGAACCACAGAGAGGAACTAAAAGACAGGGAGCGTGAGAGCACTTTCCAGACACATTAAATATATTTATTTATTTTGCAGATGTTCTTATCCTGAGCGACTTAAAAGGCCATCACACCATATTGCAGGACCCGCAAGAATAAGAGGACAAACGCGGAACAGCCAGAAACTTGGTGACTGAGCACCAAGCAGAGAAAACAAAGATAAAAGCATGGAAATGTAAGCTGAGTTATAATTATACAACAGAAAAGTGTGCTGTAATGAGGGACATTAAGCCCACTGCTGAAAGTAATTGGTATTCACTGCCAAGAGCATCTGCAAAAGTGTGTCCATGCAGACTGAAAACATTTTTAAAGTAATGTGTTTCAAAAAGTCCATCTTCAAAGTAGCCCGTTTTCACAGGATTTTTACTTTTGCAACAATAACGATCCTACATTTACACTCAGTCCATCACTGACAAATTGTATAAATTGTAAATATGATTAGAGAGGGAAACCTGTGCTCCTCCACCAGGCTTGTGCTGTAAGCTTCATCTGTCTATGCAGACGTTAAAACTGTGCCTCGAGGACTGAGCAGACCAACATTTACATACTGAAAGAACCACAAAAAAAAAAGAAAAAAGGAAAGATGGTGTTGAACCCATGGCGCGCACACAGCAGCTCAATTAGGGGACGGGGATGCGGCTTTGGGTCATCACCACATGACAATATATGTGTTGCCAGGAGCTAGCTTTTAAAGAAAAGGAATTCCTATTCTTTTGGCCCAGGCAGATTTTCCTTGGCCTAGATTCCATTCTATTCCTTTGTGTGCCACCCCCTGGTTTTAAGAAAGGAGGGACAGCACCTCTTTGACATGCACAGCCAGTTCTGATTGGTGGCCCCTCAGTAAATGCCTTTTCCCGCCATTTATGAATGTCCTGAGATGAAGGAACAGCTCCATTGAAGTCAGCTGTGTATCGCTCAAATGATTCAATCTGTGTGACTGCATTGCCCCGATACAGTCAATGCTTAGTGCAGAAGTCACACTGTTGGCTGCTTTGCTCTTTTGTTGAGACAGCATGCAAATGCCCTGCTATGTTGCTAGTTTGTGTAGCATTGTGTTATCCATTGACACTGTGTTTAAAGATGCTTTCTTCTTCTGTTTGTGCTATTTTTTCATATGCTCTTCATATATGCACTTCTGCGCCATGCTTTGTAATAGCTTTGGTATAACAGTATCTACCAAAATGAATTAACGTAGCGTAAAAAGTCAAATTTAGGACTTGGAATAGCGGGAATAGTGGAATGGTGGAACAGTGGGCGGACACCTGGAGCCATGACAGTGGGGTTGTGGGCGTGAATCCTTGATGTGACAGGGCCACTCGGCCCCTCAGTGATATATCAGCGTTGCTATGCAACAGTGCCATGAATCATTGGCACTGGGGTTCAACAGAGGGGCCCTCCCAACATGACTGGTCTCAAGCCATCTGCCGCCAGTGTCACAGTCTTTGGCAACAGTATCTGATATTATCATCATCACTTGTAGTTAAAGGGTTAGTTCAGGCAAATGACAGGTGCTGAGAGGGACAAAACAAAGGATATACTGCCATGTAAGGGTTTTCTCCATAGTTTTTGTTAACAGGCAGAAATCTGTTTTCTCTCTGGCTGTCGACAGGGCGCGTGCCCAACAAGTTGCAAACAGGTTGCAGGGATACTGCACTCTGTGAATGGTATATATTTAATTTTTCTGAAGTAATTTTGAACGGAGCTTCTTAGACCCATACTGGTTAGGATTTGGCACCCTAACCACGAAATCTTCATTTGCCATTGTATTGGCTCTTTCATGATAATAACAATGGACGAGCTGCTTATTTATTGTATCTTTCCTCTTTCTTCATTTCATTTCTGCCTTTATCTGCATCTGTCAGAGATTTCCTAATTCTTTACAGCGAAGGGAGGGTGGGTGGATGGGGGGGGGGGGGGTGTACAGCAGTCACCTTCCTGATGTACAGCAGCCATTTTGTGCCAGGTGCTTCACTGCACATCAGCTGAGGTGGACAAGGAGGGATGTATCCAACCAGTTAAACTCGGGGATAATTAAATCGTGAGACCCCGAGCTGGTAAAAATCTGAGCCTCTGAACATTCTTTCCACCCTCACATTTCTCCAGAAAGTCTTTTTCAGCTGTAATATTCTAGCCAGCCCGCCATCCTTTTTCCTCTGACCTGCATGTCATCTCCATCCCCTCATTTGCATATTAATAGCCGTTTATCCGTGCTCTTTAAATGGGTCAGTGCTGGAAATGACTGGCAAAAAAATGTCTCTGTCCTCTCTAAACACAGAGCGAGGATTTCCCTTTTTCTCTTTTCTCACGTTTAATCGTGTTCATCCTTTCATGTTCCTGTCAGAGACGAACTCGCCTCTGTGGAGGGACGCGGTAATCCTCCATTCACTTAGAGCAGGGTAATGAGAGCAGCCGTAATTAATCACATTCCTCCTTAATGAATGGAAGCACCTGCTGTCTCTGGGTCCTGCTACCGTCAGCCCCTGCTCTCAGGTGCTAGTCTGCAAAGTGTTTTCAGTGAGAATCGCTAAACAAACTCATAATTATGTGTCTGTGAAAATGTGCAACTTTTCATTTGTGTGAGTGAGCACCTGAATGTAGGATTTTGGTCTCAGACAAGGGCGGAGATGTTTATCCAAAAACCCACTGGTCCCCACTTGGTTATTTAGTGCATCTGGCACAAAGTGTGAAAAAGTGGGGTAATTGTTTGTGAGATCGCATTAGGAGATCCTTGCCTAACACGATTTGTAATTACTTATGTTCACCCAGTCATAACAAATGCCGGAAATAACCTTCACAGTAACCCTTATACTCTCTTATTATCCTCCTGGGGGCCAGTCTTGTCCTTAACTATATATTAAAGAATTCAGTCTTCCATTGCATTATTTTAATTATCACACAAAATACTTAGTGACCAAAAAACTTACGATCTATAAATGTCAAGATATGATTTGGAACTTAAATTTGTGATTTGTAGGCCTGTGGTTTGAAGTTTCTGAAAAAAGTGGTATAGCAGCTAGCTTGAACACACCCTCAAAACTCACACACACACACACACACACACGCACATATGCATGCATGGATCCGTGAACTCCGGAGAGACTGAGGAGTCTCCCTTTAGGGACACATATATTCCGACAGCTCTGAGGGTGCGCCGACACGGAAAGCTGTCTTACAGCTAGAATTCCAAGCAACAGTGTGAGGAAACTGCCGGAGTCTCTGTGTAAGGTCCTACGGAGATAAAGTCCGGAGAGAGAGGCGGCGCAGAGGCGAGGAATCGATCAGCTCTGTAATTGGATTCGACCTCTCTACCTCCTTGCCGTTATCAATGTGGTTCTGCCTCCCGCATAAACGAGTAGCTCTGCCTGGTGCATCCTCGGAGAGGGGGCGGGGTGCAGGAGGGATGTTGCAGGTGCTTGCGTTCCTTGGACCACATGGCTCCAATGCGAAAACATATCTGCAAATGCAAATTATGCTGTTGCAAACCATGCTTCTCACACCACTCCCCATTCACAAGAACATAAGAAGTTTAATGACAAGGACAGACTGTTCAGCTGACCTAGGCTCATCATTCTGCCCATTGACTAGAGTTTAGCTGGAAGTGGTGCGGAAAAAACAACCATAGTCAATAATGGAATGCTACTTTTTTCATTTTGTAGGCCTAGTGATTTCTCTTGATTGTTCTGCGGAGACCCTCAGCCTGTTGCTAGGGGGGAAGTGAACTGAAGTTCCCATAGCAACTCACAGCTTCTTTCCCTGTGGTGACCCAGCACATTCAGCCAGCAGGAAGGAAGAGCACGGCTTGTCTCCAGACATTCCTGTAATCTCAGAACTGACGTTGTTCAGAAATAGACTTCATAGGCAATTGTTTCACGTGGGAATTCAAATCCATGTACTACGCTTGTCCATAGACAAATTTCAACCATCTCTCAACAATAAAATGCATTTTTGAGGGTGAGAGAGGTTACCATTCTCAGCAGTCAAGGAGAGGTGTTTGGTGGCTGAAATGATTAAGATTTTTTGAAGATATTCTTAGCTAGATCAGTCACAAATTAATAATAATAAAAACATAATTCAATAAATGCTTCCTCTTCACATCAGGTAACCCCAATACCTATATATTTACATTACATCTGCATGAAGCAGTTACCACTGTTTACATATATAGTAACTACCATATATATACATGTACATTTTGGTTGCTCCAAAAGTGTAATTGTACAAGCAACGAACAAGTTTAATTATTGTAATTACTAAATAACTGAGTATGCATACAGTAACGTGTGCTGTACAATGGAAGCATACGGGTATTAAGGCCACTGAATGTCAAGTGGGAGAAAAAAACAGGCTAGATGGCTAGACTCCATCCCCATCCATCCCCGGACACACACCTTGCATTTACCCTCATGCTAGTACCCAGTGGTGTAGATGTTCCTCAAGAGCTGAAGCCAGGCAGTTACAGTTTGATTTCCGTTTCAGTTGGAAACCCTTCCCTGAAACTGCATTGACTGGAGTTTGCAGCTTGCGGGTATCACCACAATGGATACATTTACACATCAATATTCAGCAGGTCTCTCTGGCAACTTCAGAGCAAGACATGGAGCGCAAACCTCACTGTCTATAACGCTAGAAGCAGTAAAAGGAATAAGACTTACAAGCTGATGCCATATAATGTGACATACATGGTAAGATACAGTATGTTGTGCAATACTATAACATAAACAAAAATAATGAAAATATGTGATGCATCATTATATCCTGACATTATGAATATAATGGTACATCAGATTAAATTGATTGCCTCAGAATAGTATGATGTATATTCTGAACCAATTCCAAGGGCTGGAATTATGGAACTGCCACAGTTCATTCACTTCTGTCTCAAAATGAGAGTTAGTTCTGAGTATTGAAATGATAGAATCAGGAATGGATTATTATAGAATCAATTCTCCATACCAAGAGGCTAACTTTTTTTGGAGACTTGCCAGCTAAAGGAAGTTTTACAGAATTTGAATTTGCTGGAAAATGCTAAATCCTTCCTCTGGTAAGATAGTGTTAAGGTTTGGATTTAATCTCTCACACACAGAGAAACACACACATACACACCATATGCCTTTCATTCTAAAATACTCTGCAATTCATATTTTAGGAAATTAATGAGCCTGGCACTTCGCCCACTCTTGCTGTGCATCGATAACAACTCTGTCTGGCGTTGGAATAGGAAACAGCAGTGGCGGGGGTGGTCGCGGGGAGGGGCGTATGTTTGCTGTTTGTTTGAACGTCTAATTACGCAATATGGTGGAAAGCGGGGACACAGTGTTACTCAGCGCCCCTGGGGGGAGGAACGCACGCGCTGCCTCTTTGCAGCACGCTGCCAAGCGGTCAGAGGCAGCCTCTCCGAGGGCTCAAATCTGATGTGTGCCGGCAGGATCTCCCACGAGCACACGCCGTCCCATGGAATTGATGGGAGTCCGTGGGTGTCTCTTTTATCTGGCTCCTTTTCAGCCATGATGAATAGCCTCATTGGACTGCCTGCAAGCAATGCCGCAGCACCGCTGCTATGACTGATCAACCGTCAAAAATCACGTACAAGGGTATCAAATTGAATGTCGGTTCAAAAATAATTGATTGTATTTCAATTATATGAAATATGAGTTGATCCACACACACACACACACACACACACACACACACACACACACACACTTTTTCTGTTTGGAAATATCAATCTGTTTGAGCAGATATCAGGTGTGTGTGTGTGTGAGAGAGAGAGAGAGAGAGAGAGAGAGAGAGAAAGAGAGAGAGACTCACCTATTGATTTTCCATCAGCCGTTTGTACACTATTGGGTCCTATCATGGGCATGTCAATGGGTGACTTTCTTCCTCTCAATATCCCATCATATTTGATACTGAAACAGGTTACATATTCACCCACAGGAAGTTAGAGGTACACTAACTAACTAATAACCACTAGTAAGGAGTGGAGGGGGGCAGGCGGGCGGCCGCTGGTCTGAGCTCTTATGTGTATCAATGTAGCCTTGAATTGCTCAGTCAGAGTCTGACATCCATCCATTTGCAGTAGAGATAATCACTGGATAATGCAACACTGATATGGTATCCTTGAGATTAAAATAATGCCCCTCGAAATACTGAATGTGTGCCGGGTAACTGGAGGGCATTTTATGTTTTCGACTTGAGGTAACTCCACTGAAGGAAGGGATTATCTGTGCTTGAAAGCGCAGAACACCCGAGTCAGAGAAAGACGTAAAATAATTAGTAATTTACTACTAATCTGTGGGACTGGAATTTGTGGGATTCGGTTGAATGGTAGATTTGGCACAGTGCGTGCGTGACAATCAAGTGACGATCAAGTGAAAACGCGGCAGTTCGGCCCGGCTCGTGTCTACCATGATGTCAGCTTTGAGCAGCGGTGCGCAGTCAGACGCGGAGCACGTGGAGAGACAGTCATGCCGACGCGGAGGGGGAGTGACAGCGTGTGGTCGGCCCGCTCACATGACTCACATACACAGGCGTGAGAGGGGGTGACATCCCACATCATCCTTGTGGGAAATCAGAATTAATGCCAGTCCTTCAAAAAAAACCCTGACTGGAAAACAAACAAAAAGGGTGGGAACACGTTTTATATTCTGCCTAGAAAGCTTGTTCGCCACTGTAATAGCTGTTATGTTCTTCTTTAAAAGGACAGATCAGAACAGTGCACCACTGCATAAATAGATGCTCCTCTGCGAGTCTGTGGCATTTTGTTATAAACCATATGTGGGTTCACTGTCCCACAGCCAGCGCGAGTCATTAGTACAGAGTGCTTAGTCTAATGCTGCTGCACATGGTGGACACACAGTCACTCACTGTAACAGTCCATGTTTATGATACTGCCTGTTTAAATGAAATGAGTATCATTATGCATGACGGCCTTCTGTGTTAGTGCGCATATGCTGGTGGTTGAGGGGTAGAGTGTGAACAGTTGGTCCAGATGCTGGTGGTGTGTATACAATCTGCCATCCCGAGCGATAATACCACACGAAGCCTGTATATGTGCTTCTATCTCCATAGGGTTACGTTAGAGGCCAGGGGACTATAAACTGGTTAGTATGTATACCTAGAAATGTTGTCCTGGACCTCCTCATTCTACCACTACACCCACCACAAGCTAGCAGGCCTGCTATCAAGCCCACCAAGCGGCAAGTGAAGCATATCATGCACAATCATTTATGTTTGCGCATGCACACACTCTCTCACATGTGCACACACGTGCATAATCACAAACTGCACACACACATACACAATCACTCACATGCACTCACACACTTATACACAATTACACGCATGTGCATACAAACATGTACACAAAATGCACACAATCATGCACATACATTCAATCACCCACACACACCATGGCACACACACACACATACACACACATCTGCTCAATTTGTTTGTTTAAAGAGAATGTTCCTACTCTGAGGCCCTAAAAAGGGCCTCACAGCGTGCAATAACTGGAGAGGAAGCACAGACTGCGCTGTCCTGTTGAGAGACCCCAATCCCTGCATCCTCCTCACCCCTGCGTTCAGCACCCTGGGAGAATTCGTCTTTCAAACAGTCAGGTGAAAAACACAGGAGCTTGGGAGGGGCCTGATGGGGACTTTGGTAGGCAGGCTGATCTTTAACTAGCCTTATTTGTAGAAGGATTCTGGCACACTGGTGACCTGGAAGGACTCTACCTGATAAACTGCATTTAAAAGTACACATTGTCTTGTCTTTTTTGTGTGTGAGTGGGTGGGGGGACCTTAATGAAGTTTACAAACCCAGAGAGACTAAAAATAATACAGTGTACAGAGAGTGCAGAGTCTCAGTCATGAACAGGCTACGGGGGGCTACAGCTTGGCCCTTCAGACCCAATTACCACGGCGAGGCTATGATGAGCAGCTGGACCCAGATTCCCTGTGCATGCAAATGCCATTCAGTACCACAGCCATTGGAGATGGCATTTATGCTCTCCTCACCACAGCACCACACAGCAGAGAAGTGCCCAGAGCCAGAGACAGACCCTGACAGCAGGCCTTATGGTCAGTAACCCCCACCTGCCCCCCTCCTCCCCATTCCAAACTCCCCAGAGCCCAACCCTTCCTTCTGTGCAAATCCAGCAAGGAATTACATAATGAGAGGGGCACTTGCATGCAACAAACCTCAGAACTGACTTTTTACGTGTCACAGAGGTTTTAAAATTTCAAAATGCTTGCATAAGCATGTTAATATTTCACTGAGAGCACATCTTGGGATATTGTCTCTAAGCCTCTTGCTTTAGATCAGGTATAGAAGCCAGGAAGTTCACAAAAGGAGAGGTCAAAGATTAGATACCTCAAGCTCCAGAGTCTGCATTTGCATGCCATTTACAGTGTCCGGAAGGAGGTTCAAAATATACATACAGCTGTTCTTTTATTCTTTAATTTAAAGTACTACATTCACAGTTCAGTTCAACTGTCTAATATGAAAGAAAAAAATGGGTAAGATCTATTTTTTCACCACTGTTAAAGCTCAAAATATTCATTATTCAAACTTGGAGCTCATGCGATAGCTTGCAGATACCAGGATGCCATCAGAAGAACAACATCGGAAGTAGTTTGATGTTGAACAAGATGTATCCATGTCTATAAAACTTTTTTGTAGCAGACATGTAACAGACATCACTGAACTTGAAACATAATAAAATGAGCTTCAGAAAAAATTCCCAAAAGGGCATGATACATTTACAATTCTCCACCATGGCGTATTGATTTTAGACCCATCAAATGAAATGCACTTATAGCGCAAGTGGCGCACAGAAAAATGGGGGAACTCTCACATTGAGGCAACATTGGCCCCAAAAACTGCCAATCAGGAGACATCCCAGGCGAATCCCAGGCGACTGGTCCCAGGCAGCCAATGGGATTGAACCATTTTGGAACCTCAGGCCACTGCAGTGTGATAAATCTGTTTTATTATGAAGACTGTGCACCATCACTCTGCTCATCTTTTATGAGTCTTTAAAATAATGTTTATGACTCTTGCAGTCAGCCTTAAAAGGGAATGCAAGACTGGATACTAAATACCACTGAGAAACCATCAAAGCAGGTTTTGCCATTAGCTGCCTCTCTTAGTTCGTTTTCACGTTAGCATGCCTTTTATTAAACTAGAGGAACAACCTGATGTCTCTGCAGTTCATGCAATGAATGTACAGACCTTCACTTTCCTCCGTACTCTCCCAATTTTCTATGCATTTTCCCATCAGTGAGTTCTAACTTCTTAAGCATTCCCTGATTTTAAAAATTACATTTATTCTCACCACCAAGTTTTCATGAGTAATGTGTTTTTTGTCATTTAATCACATGCATCGTGACCAGGGGACGCTCAGTCTTTGAGATGTCCTTTCCTTCCCCCTGTGTTCAGTCGATAGGCTTTATCACGTTCTCACATTCTGTGCCTGTCACAAAAAGAAGCGAAATATATTAATAATATGCTAAAAATAAAATATTCCCCTCACATTTCTAATAACCTACACAGCTGATGGAATTCAGGCCGTACAGGAAAAAAAAGACAAATTGCTTTTGGCTCTGTGCTGAGATGCACTGTATGGGCTACAGATGAGCTGTCAGATTTGGTGCTTAATTGATTCATATGGTGTCATAAAAGTGGGTGTGAGAGATGGGGCAGCTAAAACCGTACTGGGTGAGTGAATGGATTCTGTGAAGGGGACAGGAAAACTTGAACTCTACAGGGCTGTACTGAATCAGTAGATGTGCACTGTTAGGGAGACAGGGCAACTCCAGCTGTATTGGAGATATGGGTGATCTCTGTGACTGCTTTGTGAGAGGTGGCTACACGCTAGCTGTAGTAGGTCGGTAGCTGTGCTCTGTAAGGAAAACAGGGCAAGTTTCACTGCCCTTGGTGAATTGTGTTTCATGAGTAACCTTGGGAAATGTGCACAGTTATAGCTTCCATCCAGTACTCAAACCTTTAATCAGTCACCCCCACCGCTGGCCCAGCAGTTCTACCACAACACTTTATAGTAATGTTAATGAATCATGTGTGAATCACATCACCATCCCTCATGAGTTATACAAATATGTTTTTGGTATGCACATATAAATCAGGCATACATGGAATATGGGGAATTTACAGGCATGAATAAACAATATAATCCTCAGGCATATATAACATAAAATGTAAACATTGTTTCCTTCAGGTGGTGACAAAAACAAAATGCTTGTGGTTTAGAACTGGCAGAACTTTGCTATTCTTAAAGGTCCCTCGTATCACGAGAAATTGAGGTAAACTGTGTTTTTCTCTCACAGGCACAAAAAAAATAAATAAAACATACAAAAACATGAGACAGTGTAGACACAGGACCGGTTTTGTCCAGAGGTATTTTTCGCTGGGTACAGATCAATTCATTACCAGTGAAATCATTTTTAGGGCTCTGTGAAGCTTCTTGGCAGGCCGCAGGCTGTGTGCTTGGCAGTGGAGAGGGACTGTCTGAGCTGTGGTGCTTATCCCTGCTGATGATGCCCCTGTGTGTACTCAGACTGCTGTTTCTTTGGAATTACATTTCTACATAGATCTAAAATGCACAAAGGATGCTCCACCAGGCATTTTATCGTGCCTAAATTGCAGGACAGCAGCCCCCCCCAGGGCTATGCAGCCTTTAATTCAGCCGTTAGGTGTAGGATCTCATCTGAATGAAATATTGATTCCAATTAATGAATCCTCATTAGGACGACTGGCGAGAATAAAAATTGGTGGCAAACCTTCACAACATATCCAAATACACTTCTGAGCCAGTTGGTTTTGCAGATTGGAAAGAATTACTTTTATGATAAAAAGGTGTATTGTATTATGCATGAGGGCAGGATATGCAATATCGGCTCTGGGTATCGGTTTGAATCCCAAATAGACTGCTTACTATGCTCCAGAAAAAGGCACTTAACTGGCTGTGGAACCATTTTACAAAATGAATCAACTCTTAACTAAAATTCCATTTGCTTTACTTCTTGCCTGTAGATTAATTTACTTCTGTACCTGAACTCCACTCTATGCATGACATAGATATAAACTTTAGAAATTAAGACAAAATTGCTGTACCTCCCTGTGGCTAGAAGAAATGTGCCATTAAAAGTAGGCCTTTAACAATGAATTAATTAATGACCAAGTATTGAACAATATTGAATAGATAAGGGTAACAAACACATACCAATGATTTCTGATTCAATTATCTCATTAAATGTTATACTGGAGTGTTTCTAATTTTACAAATAATGTTGCTCTACAGGTATTGCTGTTTTGCTTGTTAGTCTGTAGATCACTGCTTAACACACATAAAAAAGCGAAAAGTGAACCTAAGAAGAAAATATGTTTGCATTTATTAAACATTTTTCAACACAGGACCACATACAGTGTGTAGATGGAAGCATTTCATGGGAAGAAAATATTACAGGTTAATAATTTACATATTTAATTTCTTTTACATATTTCAAACAATACATCCGAGTCATTTGAGGAAAAAAAAAAAACAAAAACATTATTTTCAGAGCAAACACACATATTGTGTATATGTAAAGACAAGGTAGTTAGGTACAGGAGTGCCTGAGACCAATGCATAGTCCCAGAGGTACAGACAACTCAAACCATCACGGAATGAAAAGGGACCACATGTCCTGTTGACCTGCTGTCCACACGTTGATAAATGCAGGTTTACAGAAGTGCATTTTTCTTTGTTCTGAATTGACTGGATTCTGGAATAAATGGTTATATCAAACCAAGAAATGACACACACACACACACACACACACACACACACACACACACACACATACAAATGCACACACATGGAGTGTACCTTATGCTATCAGAAATGTGCAATTCTGTATTCAGAAGTAACATATAACTGAAAGAATCATTCAAAGCATGTACCATGGGAGTAAAACAGAAGGGCTTAGAGCTTGCCTTTGACAGCTCCTCCATGCCATTTAAAACCATTTACTAGCTGTTACAAACACATGGCTGCTCTGCGTGAAGCCATGTGCTTCACGTGCTCCATCAGTTTATCACCACAGAAAGGGCACAGTATTTCAGACTTCTTCATAAACCTCTGCATTGTGCTGGTTTTCAGGGGCTGATATAAATTTGAACAAATCTCATCTGGATAGAAATGTCAAACACGAAGGACACCCACTTCTGAATTTCATGCAAAATACCATGATCCTGGGTACAAGGTACACAATCTCACTCTCCTCCCCCCTGAAAGAAGCCACGTCACCAGGCGTGATGTCACAGTGAACACGTACCGTTATCAGATACAAAATTTCAGTGTAGTTTGCATTTTGACGCCCCCCCCCCCGTAACTAGATTTTACAACGAGAGGTATGTTAAGTCTGTCCCCTGGAGCAGGGTTGACATCGTCACATTCAACATTAACGGAGTTCTTTAACAGCAAAAAGTGGTTAGCTCACAGCAAACAGGCGGAATGACACTGTTCTGAACACAATTACCAACAATGCAGTAAAATGCCAGTTTGAAATGAGAAGGATGAGACAACCAAAGAACAGACTGCTCCCCAACCCAAACCAGCTTCTGATATCTGAACACCCTGATCCCCTCAACTCTCCAGCACCAAAAAGGGTGTCTGAAACATCATCTTCAAAAATGCCTATGTTTTCTGGGCAACACTGGTCTTCGTTTTCTAGTGGCTCTGCAGACACTACAGAGAGTGCCACCTAATGGAAACCGCTATGTGAGCAGTAGGTATAAGGCTGGTCTGTCTTCCAAAACTATTTGCAGTAACTTGATGTTGCCAAAAATCACCCACGCCACTGCCTTTCTTAAAGAAAGCACCAAAAAAAAAAACAGGGATTTGTCTTGTGTATGTCTGTTGATACCAGACATTTCTCCTGAGAAGCCAAGCCAAGGACCCCTTTTAAAAAGTAGAATGTTTAACATGTATATCAAATGCCTTTGAGAAAATTTTGAAAACATATAGTGGAATGCAAAAACATTTCATTTTTTTCATTAAAACCAGATAAAATGGTAAATTAGTCTTCACAGAGCTGTCACAAAGGGCATTCCTTAATTTAACAGGGCTTTGAAAGATAATTCTTGTTAGTCTGACAGAAATTATGTTCGCATAGCAAAGGCAATTATTATTTCCTTTCGAGGTGGGGGGGGGGGGGGGGGGGGGGGGTCTTCAGTCTAACTGCTCTGGTACTTTGTCCTTCAATCTGGATAATAGACAGGAAGTATGATGACATTTTTTACAAATCCATTCTTTTCCCAAATTTATGACACATGACCAAACTTGCGAAGAAGTGTTAACACAAGACAAATAACTCTCATTGAAATCGTTCAGAGAAAGTTAAGGGAGAACCAACTGCTGCTGTTACACCTGTGAACCCTGGCTTCCCTGTCATTATAAACACAAACTGGTTCTTTACAACTGAGCTTTAGAGCCATAGTGTTACAGAAATAAACACAACACAAAAGTGATACACAAACAAAGTTTACAGCAGAAAATAAATGTTGCATACTGTGCTGAACGTCTATGTAAAAGAAAAACAAGGGAAAAAAATCCACAATTGTTGCAGGCAGCTGAATTGCACAAAATCCCAGTGGAAGGTGTTTTGGAAAAAGGTTAAAAAATAAATGAACAGAACTGGACGATACAGCAGCTCTGAATGAAACGAAAAGCTGCCCTCTTGCTCATGTAACATTCTCGCAGGACACACCGTCCGTCTGTATTAGATTCCACATTCCTTCTGCTGCCAGGGTGCGTGAACCAACGGAAGGACCTTCAGCCCCTCAGCACCATTCCATGACCACGCTTTCCAGTCAGTCTCAGTTAAATATAAAGAACACACTTCCTTTAAGGCATTGAATTAAAATAGAAACAAAACAAACAAACAAACAAAAAAAACTACATGTGACAATGGATCTGCAGAATAATACACAAATATCTGATGATCTAATGATGTAAACTCAGAACCCCTTCCCTCCTCAGCATTTTGTAGTGTATGTGCATTGTATGTATGTATTCTGCTGAATCCTAAACTCATTATTTGGTCACTATTGAAAGAGAAATACATTGAGGGAAAAAAAGCTTAAAAATGACTTTTTAAACCGTTATTTTACAAAATAACATCACATGAAGGAGCCAAGCAAATTTTTCGCTTTTTGGAAAGTACAAATTACTCAATATCGACAATGGTCGACACCAAAATGTGTTTCACTGTGAGACACCTACTGTGACAGAAGAGAAATTCCACCCACAATTCACAGGGGCATGCTCTAAATAAATGCCTGCAGTAGACACAGGAAGCTGGAGATGGAAAATAAACATTTAAAGTGGTCCACTCTGGGAGGAAAGTATAGAGGAGGAAAAAACACACACAAAAGAAGTCCACAGAGGAAGGGTGCTGTAGAAATTAAAAGCATAATTAAGTTCCTCCACACTGAACAACTGTGTGACCATAGCCTCCAAGAGTGCCCTACTCTCTCCCCTCTCCACAACCCATCAATTGTCTTCGGAGCAGCAGCAGCAAGTGTTGATGGGGGAAGGAAAAAACAGCTTTGAAGATAACAATAACCCACACAGGCTGTACGGACTCAGGAAAGGTGACGTGTAACCCGGGGTGGTACTCAGCTTGTCAAAGACTCACTGAGGCTTGATATCAAAAGACCACACCTTTTACCACACCTCCCTTAACTGCTCAAGCCCTGATTGGATCAGAGGTTCTACAGCGCCTCATAGTCTCCTGGCCCCTCCCCTCCTGCCAGGAAGGCTTCCAGGTCGTCCACGTCGCTGGGCTTCTTGGTCCTTGATTTCTTCTTCTTCTTCTCATCTCCTGTCCCTGCCTCCTCTTTCTCCTTCTTTTTGTGTTTGTTTCTCTTTTTGCTGCTTTTTTCTTCCTCCTGTGAGGAATTGAGACAGGCTTTACAGGAATCGGAACGGTGTCACTGTCTTTATGCTGAATAATCTGCTACTTGGCCATGCAAGTGAATCTGAATAATTGTCATGTAACAAGACCATCTGCCTAAACAACGATCTTTTGACTGCTAGAAATAAAAAAAGAGTGGGCACTGCTTTGGACTGTTGAGAAACTGAAAATAAATTGATACAATTCAGAAAAATTCATCAAGTTTCTGGCAGTTTCTTCAAAGCCTTAAAAGCATCTATGTCCTGACGATGGCATTGAAATGAATCTGCTATTACTTCAGAAACATCTCTTTACCTCTTTACTTTTCTTCTTCTTTTTCTTCTTCTCCTTTGAAGAGTGTTTGCTCTCTTTATCTAGAAGGATAAATAATTATATACACGTATTTGCATTTCAAAGACTTAAGTTCATATTGAAATCTTCTGAGACTAGCTTTCATTGGCATGGAGTGTCTCAAAACATTTTTATCCAGAAGCACACACTCTCATATAACCTGTCATACTTCATAAGCATCAAGCCATTGTTTTACTTTGGTCACAAGAGGTTAACAAAAGCAGTTTTTTGTTCTGTTTTGGTGTAAAAATAAGTAAAATGGAAGATGTAAATAACCAATGGTATATTCCATTTTATGCCTTTAAATGCCTTAAATTAGAGCATCCTAAACACTGGTCCTGTGTTACTAAAGCAGGGAGGGAAAAGATAAGATGGTATGTTATGGAAGAGCTGTATGGGGCAGGGTGAGGTGGGATGAGTAGGGAATGATGGGTGTGGCAGGGAGGGGCTGGGAGAGGGAGCTCAGCAGGGGAATGATAGAAGACGAATGGCAGGGCAGTGCAGAGCGTGAAGGTAACATGCCTTCCTGGTCCTCGCTGCTGTCTTTGCTCTTGGCCGTGGATTCCTCAAAGCCCAGTCCAAACAGGTCGGTTTCGTTCTTGCTCTTGAAGGAGAGGACGGTGGGCTTCAGGGGCTCCTTGGCCATGGCGGCGGGGAGGTCATCGTCCGACAGGTCTGGCAGATCGTCCCTTGCCGTGAACGATACCTTTGAACACAGGAAACAGATGGCAACGGAGCAGTTTCAGAATCATTACACCTGAGAGACAGCACCGAGGGGTTCACAGTTACCCAACCACACAGGATCTGAAAAGAGTGCTTAGGGTTACAGGGATGATTCACAAGAGCTCTACGGGAAAGAGGAACCGATGAACCCCTTCAGGTTTTGGAGTGAGTACCATTTTTGAGCTGAATCAAAAAGAGACTTGGGAGCATCTGATCAAAGTTTTAATATGTTACAAGGGTTTACAAGGCATTTATAAAGTTAACTCCAAAACTATTTCAAGACCCGAGTTCTGTGAAAAGAACACGAGGACATACGTCAAAATTATTTAAAGGACAGTTTACTATGATTTACAATGGAGGTAGACACCCCTCAATGTTCATGCCTAGAGGGTCTGAACAGCCTGTCATACATTCACAGAATACATTCTTATGTATTGTTGCTAGGTAAATGGGGGCTGTTCAAACTAACAAAAGCAAACAAAAGATAAAATAAATAAAATTTCAGAATGAAATACAGCCCCACCCCCTTTATAAGAATGAAAGAAAGCACTGTCAGAAAAAGAAGCGAGTGTATATGATTTGGACTTCCCTTTTGTCCCTCACTTGAGAATTCTCATTAAACTGCAGCCCACTTGCTGGGTGTGACTATTCAGCTGCTGATCATTTTTAATAAACCACTTTGTAGATATATCCAGTCATACATTATTTTATTTTTACTTCTGTGGGCAGAGCAAGTGTTCTGAGGGGAGAAAATGGCAGCCCTACCTTCTGTATTTTGTCTGAGCCTTCGCTCTCAAAGTCGGGGTCGTCCATGACGTAGGAGAGCATCTGCTTAGCGCACGGCGCCTCGTGTTCGGAGTCTGAGGACTCCACTTCCGCGGCTCCCCCCTTCTTGCTGGGGCGTCCTGGCTGCACAGGGGCGGGCTCTGCCCTCAGCCCCCTGGCTTTGTCCTGGGGATGTGACGGTGGCCTCTTCTCTGACGCTCTGGGTTTGCTTTGAGTCTGCACGGCAGAGCTAACCCCAGAATAAAAATGCCTCATTAAAAACACACCTACGGTGGACTGAATGGTAAATGAGACACCCTGTACTGTTAAGATTAGGGCTGAACAAAACATAGCAGAATAGGACTTGACTGCATTTTCAGCAACTTGTCTTGCATTTATTCCACACATCTAAGACATCACAAAGAAAAAAAAACAGTAAACATCTGCATTGGAATAGTCAGAAAAAATAGTTTCACTAATGTCAGATTGGTTTGCTCATTAATAACTGGTTCACTCAAAAAATAAAAAAACAAGTAAATATGCTACTTACACACAAATCTTATTTGTTTGTACTTAGTATTTGCTTGGCACTACAGCCTTTAAACTTTCCCTGGAGGTACTTTTCTGATACTGAATTTGACAGAATTGTCTCCACTGGAGATTTCCAATGGTGGAACAAAAATTCCTAATGACATTGACTGAGAATTAAATGATCATTTTCTTTTACAGAACAGCCTCGAGCATTCTCACTTCCTGTTTCCTACTGGGCGATCTGTATTGCTGCAGCTGGTGATGGTGGCCTGACTGTGTGAGACTCCTTACCGTTTGGTGTCTGGGTCGCTGTCCAGGTCCTCGTGTCGTGTCACCGGGGGTGCCCGCTTCTCCTCCTCCTCGTCGCTAGACAGGGTGATCCCCACGCTAGGGACAGTAACTGGGGGCGGGGCTTTGGACGGGACCTTGTCATCAGGGTCCAAATCGTCCTGGAACCCCGCCACCAGGGGGTTCCCCCCACGACCTTCGCCATCGCTATACATTGGGAAAGGAAGTGCGGACAATTCGTCATTTAATTGATTGATCAAATTCTAATTCACATAGCAGCTTTAACTACACACCAATTGCCTCACCGATCGAGTTCCATTTGAAGACAGATGTTCAGACCTTGGATGTTGCAAGACATTACATAAATAATACAAATAATAATACAAATAATTTCAATAAAACCAATGACATTAGAAATGAAGTTGCTTTTGAGGGGCACAATCTCTGACAGGCAAAGATATCGGGCTGAGTATAAAGACAATTTGCCCATTCGGGTGGGTAAAAATTGCCCTTAGTTTCTTTTCAAGCGAAGTCTCATCAAATACAAATGCTTTGCAGCATTTCCAGGTAGAAAGAGCAGAGTCCTGCAGGCAGCCACAGAAGGCACAGACTCTCACTGCGGCTTGAGGGGGATGGAATTTCCTGCACGCTTCCAAAGTACAGCAGGTCACCTCAAGATTCCCGCGCTTCTACCGCCCATGAAAACACTTAAATGGAAAGGAAAGGACAGGTAAGCCACGGCCACAGAAGAGCTCTGATCAGAGCTGTTCTTAACTCCCGACACAGACACAAGACACCCTTATCTGGCGATTGGATACTGCAGCCTTTTTTTTTAAACATTCAAAATCCCAAACAAAAAAATACGAGTCAGCGGAGGGCCAGTGCTTCACCTCCGCTCTAGGGGCGACGCGAGTGCAGCATCCGCACGGCTTCAAGGCCGCTTTTCACGGTCTTTTATTACGAGAAGAGCGGTTTGGATGCGGTCCAGCGGGGCGAGAGAGTGTGCTTCAGGGATCACTTCCCATCCAGCTCATCCCTTCAGGATGCATTATCTCATTTATGGCCTGCCTCCTTCCAGCTCTGTCACGTTTACTTTTATTATTAATGCTTCCCTTTATTACAGCTCCCGCAGTAAGCCTTCTCCAATGGAACGAGGTGCTCTTAAGAATCAGGCTAGGGCTCTGTAACGATGACTGACGGCGCACACTATGTGAGGGTTAAATGCATTGTGGGAGAAACGGGAACAGCAGAAATTGTGTAACAAGCGTCACTGCATGTAATCAGGTACGCATTGATTAAACTAAATTAAATTGGTCCAAGATGTTGACACAAGGTTTCTGTGACACTCAAAAAGATTAAGGATGTTATCTGCATGTTTACCTGTCGCTGTCTGCGGTGACTGCCGGCTTGGGCCGCCCCTTGGCCTTCACCGTGCCGCTGTCCTCCAGGAAGCTCCGGTCGAGACTCTCATCCGGTACGAAGTCGTCCACGCTGTTTACCTTGGGCGGGACCTCGGGGGCCGCAGGTGACGGCCCGTCTGGGGACGGATGCAAAGTGTCATTCCGAGTAGTGTTCTGCGAACTGAGTGACATTGTGCTCTTGGAAGAAAGCTCTTTTACGCCACCTACTGGTAACCCACTAAATTAAGGAGTCTTCTGTGAGGTGACAGCTCTATGACTGGAACAAAATACCCCAGCGCTGCCAAAATGAGCTACACTGTGAGCATGGAACACACTTAGCACGCTTTCACACACTGCACGGACCGAGAGCTACCAGACTGATTGCCATTGGCTCACGATAAACACACATTTAAGACACCCTTGAAATTCAGCGAAGGACATCACAGATTAAAAAGGCTGCGAGGCGAGGGGAGCCCTAGCAGCACCAGACTGCAGGGTGATCAGCACGCGGTTACGCTAGGGGTTAACAGCCTGCTGCCAGAGACTGCAATGCAGCAGCCCGGGCGGCGGAGCGGAACGGAGCGGACGCAGGAGCTGGTAGCTCAGAGGGTCTGCGGTGCCCCCTCATCGGTCACTCATCATTGTGCAAGGGCTGACGGTCGCCACACCGCCCCTCAGCGGGACACGTATTAGTGGAGCTGGGGGCTGCAAGTTTGAGTCTCTGGCTGCGCACCGCCACTGCTCCCTTGAGCGAAGCATTTCACCTAAATTGATTGATCGATTGATTGATCTAGCTGCATAAATGGACAGCGTGTGCTGACCTCTGATAAGGGCACCTGCTGATTGATCTAGCTGCATAAATGGACAGTGTGTGATGACCCCTGATAAGGGCACCTGCTAAGTAAAGTGCTTGCACAGCAACATGTTGTATTTACAGCTTCACTGGCATGTGCAACTGATTAGTGAGACCGTTCTCATTTAATGTTCCCATATAACTGCGGCTAGATGTGACATGCATGCTTTCTCTCTGCATTTCGTGACTCTGTAGTATTCAATATGCCTGTCTATCTCAACAGAAGAACTTAGCCATATTACTAAAATATCTTTTCTAATGCTTACCTTGTGGCCTTACCCAAGATTTAACCAAAGCTTAAATCACATTGCTGGGCTTTTAACCCAAATGTGGCAGGCCTGATTCCCTGGGGGGGCACTGACGTTGTTCCCCTAAGCACTTGAATTGTATTAATTCTTTATCATAATGATTAAATAATCATATTTACTTTAAATGAAAAAGAATGTCAATTTAAATAAGGATCACACATACAACACCAGCTAACTCCCTTTTAACATATCACATCTAATACAGTATTACTTTGGTGTCTACTTGACATGAAATTATTCTAGTTATGACAAGAAGATAAAATCCTATCCCCAATCTCTCAAAATTATTAATTAAAAAATATTCATATGAAGTTATTTTTATGAATTGTACAGATTAACAGACAGCATTATGTAAACATCAATCATTTGTGAATAGGTGATCTTAAACTGGAAAACCTATTAAATACAGAAGAGGCAAGACTTATCAATGTGAAGGTAACCTCTCTGCTGACACTGACTCAGGAGAGGGGCTTGCCAGAGCAGACTCACCTGGTTTACCTGCTGGGGCTTCCTGGGTGGTGGAGGTCCCGAAGAGGCGCGAGATAAAACCACGTTTTTGCTGGGGGGGTGCAGTGGCGGGGGCCCCGGGGGGTGTGGAGGCTGGGACGGGACGTTCCAGCTGCTGGAGCGGGGGCTGGGGCTGGGCAGCAGGGGGCACTGCGGCGCTGGAGAGGGGAGGTGCTGAGGGGGAGGGGACAGGGGCTGGGGGGAGGATTTGAGGGGGGAGGGGCTGTTGGGGGCTGCTGGGGCTGGAGCTGGCTGTGGAGGCTCCGCTTGGGGGGACAATGGGGGACTGGGACCCTGAGGACGGGCTCTGGCCATTGGTTGGGCCCGGAGAGCTGTACCCTTTGCCACGAGCTTCCATCATCTCCAAGAAGCTGGGAGTTTAAGAGAATGAGCCATTTTAAAACTGCACTACAGACTACATGCAACACTCAAGAAACCACAAACATTAGGCAACACATGAATGGCTACACCTATACATGTGGACGAACACGTCGTAGGTCTGTGTGTGCGTGCCAGCGTGAGTGTGTGTGTGTGTGTACATACATGTCATAGTTCTGGTCCTCAGTTTCTTGTTGGACAGTCAGCTCCTCCAGCGTGGCGTCGATGTCCAGCTGATTGGTCTCCAGCTGCCGCAGGAGCGTCTCCCTCTGCAGAGACAGGCATCGCTGGGAACGGGTGACCGTACATGACCACCCATAACAACACAACACAGGAGCATGGGATCCACAGCCAGGCTCGGGTGGAGAGGTGGGGTGGTTTTCAAAACCCTTGAATGAGTCAACCAACCAGCTGATCAGCAAGGGCCCTCTGTTCAGCCTGTTTCCGTGTCATCGCTAACGGAACGGGCCTACCACAGGTGCATTCCAAGGTTTCAAATGACCACAGGAGCAACAAGACACCCAGCTACTGAGGGTAGCAGTGCGGTGGAGTAGTTTGAGTTCTGGACTCTAGGCCTGAGGGTTATGGGGTGAAACTGGCAGTGGGGGGAACAATGAATGAATGAAATAAAGTAGTAATGCTGAAAATGGAACAAGGATCTACATACAGCTGTAAAGGAGACAGTTATCTAAAGTAAGTAGAATGCAGTAAGTTATAAGACCATAATGTGTGATATCACTGGGGAAAATCTAGTTGACTACAAAATTGCACAAGCAAAGCTATTAATAGAAAAAGTACAAGATGGCAGGATAATAATGCTTGATCATGACATCACACAAAATTTTCAGTTTTCATTGACTACAAGAGCGTGGAATAAAGAAGTTACTTCCCGCGTGGTGAAAAAAAAAAACCCTTAAAACCTTAAGGGCCAATACCAACAATGGCAGCAGTTCCAGGCCTACTGGAGCTAAGTAGTAGTGGTCTAGATGGGAGGCTAAAGCTAAGGTCACTGAAATAAGCCCAGGGGGAACAGCCTGGTAGTGTTGGGACCTGCAGACTCTCACAGCCCTCACTGTATGATAACTACATGAAATGGATCCTCCAGGAGGGAAAACAAGAGGCTGGCTTGGGCGCTGAAAGATTGATGAGCTCAAATTCACCCTACGGAGGACATCGGAAAAACATCACCGCAGGCTCCCAGTGAAGCTCGCAGCAAAACAATCACATCATCATACCGCCCTGCAACCAATCACACCATCTAACAGATCTGCAACCTATCCGTGTCATTAAACCGCCTTGCAACCAATCGCATCATCTGACAACCAATCATATACCGCATCCCCTTGCAGCCAATCATATCATCTTGTTGTCCTACAGACATTGCCCAGAAACACAGAGCCACAATAACACCTGCAAGTGCATGTGCCCCAACACATCCCTTTCAACTGTAATAAAAACAGCCATGCTAAATTAACAAAACACAATGCCAAGAACAACAGGAAACTACGTATTTAATAGTACCTGCAAGGCCTGTACTGGAGAGAGATGGGAGTGGCCACTGGAGAAGACTATAGGAGCCAAGCTGTGTGCAGTATATTAACATCACATATGAGGCATTTGGGGCGGACATGCGAAGTCTAACAAGGTTCTGGCTGCTCCTTCTTCACGTTATTTATTCATAGTAACAGCAGCCAGCAGAACCTGGTTTGCACAGACATCCACACCCACCTGACAACAGCCAGTGACTGACCTGTAGCTGCAGGAAAGGGATGTTGAAGAATCTGTGGAGGTACTTCAGGCCGAAGCCGTTCTTCATAGAAGACTCGGCGTAATGGATGTAGGAGGAACCCAGAGGTCTGCAGGGAGAACAACAGGTGGATGAGCTAATGCATCAGAGAGTGGCAGTCCAGCTGCTGATGCGCCCACAGCCAAGCCATGAGCTCGCCTCTTTGGACAGCAAGACCTTTCCAGTCCTTTAAAATAAATGGTGGCAATAAAACAGCATTTTGAATCCAGCTGCAACATTTATGCTTTTTTTTTTTTTTTGTCCCAGGGTAATGCGGTTTGGGAGTCAAAAGCACTTAAAGCCAGTGCGACAAAACCATTTTCCTGCCAAAGGCTCAACAGTTGCCAATCTCCTTCCAGCAGCCGTGCACTCTCCTGTTTTTTTTTTTTTTTTTTAATGGCCCAATAACTTACGTGACTGCGTGGCGCCCCCTACCTGTTGAGGCCGGAGATGAAGTCTCGGATGTCGTCGGGCAGGATGACGCGGTGCTCGCCCATGTCCCTCTGGTTGCCCAGCACGCACACGGGCACGTGGGTGGGCACCTTGGGCAGCTCCCGCAGGATGTAGTTGAACGTCCTGCAAAAGGGTGGTGAGCAGCATGTCACAGAGGGCAAGTCAATGACATCTCTCTCCCATCAGAGATTTTTTGTGTTCCACCTAAAACAGGAAGTACACGAGGTGTTGGGGCTTTCACCCTGTGCTACTCTCTGTCCACTTTTAACACATCATATTCTCACTGCAGACAAAGGAAGGGAGGACAATCAATCTATCTATTCAACTCCCTTTGTCTAGTATTACTTTTATGTAATTCTTTCAGAGCAAATGATTCAATGTAGAGCACGAAACTCTGAAGGGGTCCATGAAAAACTTGCTAACCTATTTCCTTTTTTGGGTTAAGCCCATTTCAACATTGCAGAATCACCTCAAAAATTATATAAACTATAACTGTGTATTTTTACACAGTTATTCTTAATTTATCAAGGGTTCTTCCATTTGAGATGAGGCAATCATATGTACCATATCCAGGTTTAAAGTGTGATAACATTCACTGCCCTATGTTGACCTAGTTCCTCTGCACCTTGTGGCCCAATGGTTGTGTCCTTGTACAGCTATAGTGGGACAGCTCACCTCCCACAGGCGATTCTCACCATTGTTTAGTGATGTCGAACATCATGATAACCCCATTGCAGTTTTTATACACGTCCAGAAACTCTGCATCCAGGGCCATTTCAGTTTCAGACTGCAGCACGCACAGAAAATACAGAGAGGCATTACTCAGAGGTCAGTTCTGAGTGCACTTTGCTGTTACACAATCACACCACAGCTTTTGTTCAGTAGCCCAGTTAAATTAACTATGTTAAAGGATAAGAATTTATCCTCAGTCAAACCACAGCTGTCAGAATGAGACAGAGGCCCAAGAGCTTACCTCCTGAGGCTCGTTTTCCAGCTTCAGGCTCTCGCCACGCTTCTTTCCTTTGCCTGCAGTGGATATGAAGAAATACATTTGGGAAAGCATAAGAGAGACAAATCACCACCTCTCGCACACACAAAGCTCCACGCCAAATGCACAAAAGGCACTGCAACAGCAAGATCATTCCAATCATTTCTGTTGAACTGGTGCATGACGTCTGGTTAAAAGCTGCACCTTCGAGTGCAGGCTTCATCTTGTATCCAACGATGCGATATTGCCATTTGACAGAGTGCATGTGCTGTATTGGATAGTTGCAGCCTTGTATATTTAGGATACAAGGCTGAGGGATAATTCAGTACTCTGACTACAATGAAACTCCATAGCTCTCTATGCATTTCTGTATGATCCACTAGAGCTTCATGTACAACCAAAACCAAGAGAGCAACAGCAGCAAATGTGTCAAATGGGACAAGGGGACAGTGAAGAAGCTTGGATTTCACAGTCAGGAGGAGAGAGGCCCATGTTAGACAGCTCAAATGATTCAGAGAGAACTGCACTCCCTTCTTTGTGGAACAGCTGTGACGTATTAATTAGGCAGGTCAGCTCCCGGCGAGCCTCTCTGATCAGAACATAACCAGGTCAATCGAGGTTAAAAATAGTGCCTTGTGTTTGTCAACGCTCCATTCGACCCATTTCCTGATTTTCATGACAAGGACATGCTGTCCTGTGCATAATTACATGATGTAGAACAAGAGCAAGTGCTCTGCAGCTATGTCGGAAGGTACACACGAGCATACCAAAGGGGGATAGAGCTGACTAAAGAATCATTCTAAGGCCACCTGACTGATGACCGATTAATATTCAAATGCTCATTAATTAACAAAAACCAAAATCGGAGGGCCCAAGGACCTGTCATAGAATAATTCATTCTCTTACGCATTTCAAAGTATGAATGAATAGATGTCTCTGCTGTGAGTTATTCACACAGAAAGATGTGGAGTTTCAGTTACAGCCTGGGGAAGCAGGGGGTTAATTATTTATGTGTGGGATCTTGGTAGCAATGGAGTATTTGAATATCAAATTGTGTGAAATGAAAATTCTAGCCTTAACGCGCAAGTGTGAGTCTCCTCCTCTTTCTCATGCACCGGTGTGAGAAAATATTCCCCACTGCTGCAGAAGAACTGGCCTCCCTGACTCTTCTGCAAACACACAGCGCTCTTACAGAAGCCTGGCTCTACTCTACGTCTGCGGGGAGAGTAAACAGCAAGCAGAAGAGCACACTTGGCATGCAGCAGCAGTCTAACCCTCCACAGGCTACCGTGACTCTCACCTAAACTTTCAGGAAGAGGGTATTTTTGGCCTAAGGGAATTGCAGGAGAGAAGCAGAACAAAAAGAAAAAAACAACGACAACAACATTAATTACGATGATTATGAAACTCATGCCTCATTTCGAATATTCATTTATTCAAATGAGATACACACATGGGACAAACCAGAAGGACAGGGTGACTGGAATCGATGTCAGAGAGGCAGAGAGTGAGTTAGGTTACAATTGGAGAAGAGGAGAAAAAAACTCACACACACATGTGCGCGTACACACACCTACCTGTACACTCACTGTTTTTACACAGAGGTATCCTGCTTTCTCGCAAGTCTCGACCACAAACAGAAGTTATGTTCACTGCACACAAAGCTCAGGCAATCAGTCCCATGACTCTGGTTTGTGCCTCCTTTCATTAACAGACCAGTTGAGAACTATGCCAACTATGGTCGGCACAGTGCTTACAGCCCCACAACCTTCACCTCTGCCCATAAGCCAGCTCTAAAATAAAAATAAGTTAAAACAGAAAAGCTCCTCAGCAAAGTGACACACTAAGTCTCTTTCTCCAACTCCATCCGTCACTCACCTTTATCTACGACGTCCCACACCTCCACCTTGACCACATCATCGGTTGCTGCAGAAACACACAGAGAGGTTCAGCCACAGGAGTTGACACGGCCGCACGTTCACACATCTTGCAAACCACAGGTCAGTAATAGCAGCCGCGACTCTCATATTGTGCCTCAATGACAGAATCGAAACAGTTGAGCAGTTCTGGGGTAAGTCGATACGTTAGCTTGCGTGGCTACTTAATGGACTCCTAACCTGGTAGGGTAGCAAATAACAGCAAAACTGAACAGGAATCATATCAAGCTGGGAAAAAAGTCACATGTCGATAGCGGGGGCAGTCTACAATGCAATGAGACTGTACTTTTCTGAACCTGTGAAGATCACCCATTATAGTGGAAAGCATCTTCTACTGTAGCAAAGGTCCAAAAGACTGCAGTAGATTTTCTTGTTTTGTTTTAGATAGAATCAAATATTAATCATTAACAATGTGCTGCTAAAGTACAGACTTAGAAATAAAGTAAAAGTTACGACAAAAGAGAGTGGAATTACAATCATTTCAGACACTCCAGGCAATAGGAATATCAGAACAGAACATGAAAGGGTTCAGCTCCTGAGACTAAACCAGGCTGGTTCATTATAACCCTATAATGAGCCAGTCTAGTTCCAGCTCTACAAAGGAGAGAGAGTGTAGTGAGCCAGCATGGTTCCAGCTCTGCAGTAGGAAAGGAGTAATGCTGGTCTGATTTTATGTAAGGAATCTCAGTTTGGGAGTAGCCTTTGGACAGAATGCTACGAACACCTGGAATATAACATATGGTCCCTTTTCGAGTCCCCCTCTCCCACACAGTGACAACTTTGGTAGGCAATGAGCATGGCTTGATCCATCCTATTAGCAGGCTAACTATTTTGCTACCTAACAGGCTAACAAGAATTTCAATCAAATAATTACCTTGGAGAGCGCCCACACCTGAAATGAGAGAGTAACGCAGAGGGAACGAGAAGTGACACAAAAATGACTAGGTTTCATCTGTGATCACACAGAAAGGTTATCAATGCCCACTAATAACAAATCAGCCACTTAATAAAAGTTCAAATGCCAAATTTGCTTTTCTTTGCAATTACATGTGTGTACATATCTCTCTATACACTATCCAACACAGACAAAGACAAGCAGCCAGGCACAGTCTGCAGAGTCCTTCATTGATGAAAGGGGCTTCATTTACACTGCTATTTATACCACTGGCTGCATCTTGGCAGGGACCAGTCACTATCATTGCTTGAGCAATGTCAATGAAAAAAACAGTTGCACATAGAGGAAGTGACGTTGGGCTGTGAGAGGAAAGAACTGCATGAAAGCCAGCTACATCTATAGGTTGCTGATAGATTCATCTAATGAAACCCAAACTAAACACCATGTGTCTATGCACAAGCAGGATCCCCCAAAGAGAGACCTAAGATCGGCTTTACAAGCCCTCATCTACTAACTTCAACCATGATGACCGCTAATCTTAGACTGGTCTAGGGTCAGTGCTTGTGGAGACCACCTACATGGACAGACATCCACAAAAGGCAGTTTCTCTTACTTTTGTAGTTCCAGTGGATGCTGGTGACCTGGATCTCCTGGGTGGGGATGTACTCCTCCAGGAACTTCTTCCCTTGCAGTCGGTGCCACAGCGCACTCTTACCTGTGTTTCTATCCCCACGAATCACAATCTTCACTGGCGTAAGGGCAAAGGGGATACAGAGTGTCAGTGATGAGGCCCATGGAGCATATTTTTTGAATGTGTCTTTGTTAGTACTGTCTCCTCTGCAGTGTATGGGGTGTTTGGAAAAGGCTACTTTCCCAGCTTCAGTACGGGCACAAAACTCCCTGAGTCAGCACTGAGAAGGTCACCTTGGGCCAGAGGGTGCTGCTCAACTCAGCGTCCAAGTGCAAAACGCCTCTGCAACTGTCCCGTTACATCATCTTTTTAGAAGTTAATATCCCACAGTTTCACACCTCCAGCAATGGCTGAAAACTGACAACAGAGTGCCACAAGTAAGAACGAAAGATTCTTGCTAACTGTATATCCTATTTTTTTTAGCTTGTTTATGTTATTTAAGATAGCAAAAACAGCACATAGCTATATTAATTAGAAAGCATGTATTTCAACAAGGGTGCAAGTAAAAACTGTGCTGTTTTGTACCTGGTTTGTTTTATGACTGAAAGTGCAATTCAGCAGATGAAATGGTTTGTTGAAAGAGTAAAGCTCAAAGCCCTTGGAGATTCGGAGAGTAGCACTAAAGTGCTATGAATACTTACAAAGAACAGATCAGAAGAACACAGCGCTATAAAAACTGAACCAAAAATGTACAAACTCTTGTCAGCATTTGACTATAACTTGTATGACAATGGCATTCTATTCTACTAAAATAAAACAGCATAAAACACGGATGGTTAACAGTGTTACCAAAGGGTCACTTAAAAAACGGGGTTATAACATGTTACAGACCGACCGCTACTGCAATGAAGTGCATATTAATGGTATAAGTAGTTAGGTAAATTCATCCACAACAAGAAACACGGCCTTCATCAACAGCCTGTTATTAGAAGGTTTGCCTTTACTCACAATAATAATGAAAAATTACTTAAATGGATCACATCATTTTTCTAATCTATAATCCAAGCACAAACGGTTTAGGTGAGGCAGTTTCTCGTATACTATGACTTGAACAAATAATGTGTTTTAGGGAGCATACATTAGTTTCCGACAACAGCTTGAACATTTTACTGCCCCGCTATAATGTAATCCCAACTGAAATTACTAATGACATAGCAGATTTGTTTATAATTATTGTTTATAATTTACTGATAAAACGATGGATTATTATATCCATTAACAAAGGTGAATATTTAACTGAAAGGGTACAACAACAGGTCCCACTACAGATTTGAAAGTGCAACATTCTCCTTCAAAACCAATATCCTCAGGCGCTATTTATGCTACCTCATGGACAATCCCAGTTGTGGAAATGCTGTTTATGTTTACTGCTAACCTAACCTTGCCTACCAGACACACACCAAGTCTGTCAAGCGAGGTTATCTGCAGCCCGTCGCTGACGTGAGAACTACTGACACTGTCACACGAACCAATGCAACTGAACCGCAGAGCGGCATAACTTACTGTTGTACTGAACACCCTTGGCGAATCGTCTCTGCAAGCTTTGGTTCATGGACTGCAGGCCCGCAGGGATGTTCTTATCCTTTAGCTGCCCGGGTTCGGAGCCAACCAGTTTCTTCAGAGCCGAAAACATCGTGATAAATTAAATGGTAACTAAAATGTCCTTTGGAAAATGACTATATGTATCTCTCCCAATAAACCTGAGACACAAAAAAAGTCTTCAGGAGATGACTTAGGTTAGCTAGCTAAAGTTAAGACAATATGCAGCCAGGCTAGCTGCACAATTCCATGGTTCAGTCGTGCCCAGTAGCAAGCTAACGTAGCTAGCTAACCAAGTATTTAACTATAGTAATAGGAAATGATGCAAAAAAGCGTTGGTTAAAAAAGTCGTCGGTAGCGGTTCTTCATGAAGTGCAGACGAGCGTCCTGCAGGAATTTTGCCACGTCTACATCCCCGTCATATCTAATTTGTTTCCTCATACTGGACTTTTTAACCTGATTTCAATCCACCTTCATACTGACAGTCAAATCTCCAATCTTTTCACCATGGTAGCAAGCTAGACTTTTTGCTCAGGACCAATAATTAGTGCTCCGATCCTGTCAGTGCAGGTGTCCATCCAGTTTCCATCTGCAAACAGAGAAAGGCTATGTTGTTTAAACTATATCTGTAGGCATTACCTTTGACAAATCGTTCGTATTATTCTTAGTGTAGCTAATGATACTAACTACGTAGCTAAAGGTTTCTTCTTTACTAGACTATCGAACTAGGTAACGTTTGTTCATTAATATTGAAAACAGCATAGAGCACACAAGACACTGTAGACATAGCAGGCTACTTCGCTGATTACCAACCTATAGCTTGGCAAGTTCTATCTGTGTCATATCAGTTGCATAGGCTAGCTGAATATGTGTCTTTAAAACAAATGAACTATCAAGTTAACTATAGTATTAAAGGTTTCCTTTTTCGAAGAAACCAGGAGTCCCGCATGCTAGCTAGCGATAATTCTACGAGATGGGTAGGACGCAACATTATAGCTAGCTTGCTTGTTAGCTAATTAGGTGGACTACCATATTTAGCTAGCAAGTTGCTACTATGATGCCGGTTACATGAATCCTCTCCCAGTCAAACGAGGCTTAGTCCGATGTCTAACGTTAGCTTTATGAATAGGTGACATAACGTTAACATTAGCAAGTTGGGTAGATAAACTGGTAACTAACGTTATTTCACTGACCCATGTAGCTAGCTGGCTACTTAACTAGAAGTAAAATCAAATACACATAGCAAACAACATATTACCATCGATAGCTAGCGCCCTCATTCAAATTTCATCAGTCTCCAGGATTTTGTCCTCCAACCGAGAGCAACCCAATGCAGTGTATAGCTAGCTGACTAAGTCATCGCGTATATCTGTTTTAAAGTTTTCGCTGAAGCTTACGTGATTTAGTGTTCCACATCTGTTTCCATCGCTTGCGCCAATAACCTAGGGAACTGCCGTGATCCTATCCCTCTCCTCTCCATCTTGTTGATACAGGTCCTGAGCATCAGTCTACTGCAGCAACCATTTTTTTCCAGCCTTCGTTCACACTCTGATCACCAAGAGGAGAGTATGGAGTTCTTTTTTGAGTGGTTTCAGTACTTGTGGCGCCTCTAGTGGCACGGCGATGTTTACGTTGATCATTAATGGCAGATATCTTTGGTATGACGGTCTAACGTTGGCTTTGGCTAGCCAAGTCAGCCCCTTGAGTGCGTCCGCGGAATCGTGGTTTCACCTGACAAAGGTGCAGTCCGTGCTGTTTAAGAACTAATATATTATTTCATAATATAGCGATGTTGTAATAATTTTCCTCCAAACGTGCACGTATGTAGGGATCTCAACTCGCACTGTAGGAGCACCTTGCGGCAATATAACCATCCTAAAGCTTCGTAATGAATCGCATCATCATAATAAAAGAATTAGCTATTATGGCATTTAAATGCCATGGTTCTTCGCCTGCATAGTACCGGGTCTCATATTGCATAAATTAAATATTACCCATAAAAGTCAGATTTTATGGTTTGTGGTTGCAGTAAAACGGACCCAGTGTCAGGTCCGAATGATTCCCGTGCAAGTTTAAGCATGTTTATATTAAATTGTACTTGCAAAATAGCTGGCAGTAAGTTCTCTGTTCATCGTATGCAGGCTAGCTGTGGTGCTGCAGTTTGCAGAAGTGCTGTCGTCACAGCATTGATATCTAAAACTGAAACCAATATTTCTTGTTGCTAGGTATATTATATAACTTGGTGTTACTAGGTACTACAGATTATACACTCGCTAACTAAACCAACACGCAAGGAAGAAAGATGGTTCACACGTCCTAACAGGCAGCACTAGCAGTAATACTAGTGGAGCGACTAACAGCGGGGCGTACTTTTCTTTTTAGCAACCCAGATGACAATTCAGACACTGGTAAGTTTCATATCCAGCTGCCTTATGTTTTTTGACAAGACAATTAGACGTGTCTAAACTGCTAGGTGCACGTCACATGTAGTCTTACTCGATTAGTCAGTGCTGGGAAATGTGTCTGTTGCATGGTCCAAATTAAAAAGGATTCTGACAGCTGCGGAAAACGATGGCATGGAACCTCATCAAACATGCGTCTTATGTATCGTAGGGAAATTCCCATACGGAATTTCGTTGAAAACTGCATGGATAACGGTAGCTCCTACGCCTAGGCATTGCTATAGGAATTATCTGCACACGTGTGCGTAATTTCCCTACGTATTGCTTAATTTATGTGAAACGCGGACCTGACCAGCGAAGGTTTCCTGGATACCAAAATATCAACAAAGAAAAAAGGGTTGAGGCCTTCTGTTTTCCTCCTGCAACGCTTGCACCACTAACGCTTAATGTGATATATGTTTCAGATGGTATGTGAGATTTTACAGCATGGATGGCGAGTAACTGGTTACGTATGATTGAGGGCGGAGGTTGTATATCGTCCCTCTGTTAAGGTTGTAGTTGTTGCCCTGTTGCGCGCCGAAATTAGCCAGCCAGCAGGTTGCTAAATTGTAAAAATCAGTTTCACTTAAATCATGCTTTGCGTACGATGACCTAATCACAGTGACAAGAAAATGGAAAAGATCAGACATTTATTTGTTTGGCAATGACAAGTAAATTTATCTGGCTATAGCTAGCAACGTCGTACTCAGGAAACCTAAATAAAGTATTGGCTAATACAGTTAAGCATCTACGTTCATTATAAAGTACTCATCTTTTCAAATTCCTAAATTATAATTCCCCACGGCATCACTCTTACACATTAACATACTTCCCCTTAGAACAGGGGAATAGAAATAACGCATTTAATGTGCGTTAATGTGTGACACGTGAAATGGACAAGGACAGACAGCAACACAAAGTGATTGAAAATGACTGACTTGGCACTCAGCTCAAATGTGTGTTGTCGTGTTGAAACACGATATTTTCATAGGCATCTCATACATCTCTGGATTTGAACATGTTGTCATTGGTTTGATTAGGCAAAGCGTGTGTATATGGCGTATAATGGCAACGCAAGACCCATCGCCACCCTCATCGCTGGAAGGCAACAAATTGGGCTTCCCGAAGGAAATTCTGACGAACAAGCTTGAGGACAAACACCTGTGCAACTCTTGTCAGAATATTCTGAGGAGACCCTTTCAAGCTCAGTGCGGGCATCGGTTTTGTTCTTACTGCTTTAACAGAATTGTGAGGTAAGAAGCAATGTCCTTTTAGCAATAGAGAAATTGTAATTTGCTGGAAGTATACACACTAAAATGCCGTGTACAACCACTGTTTTGTTTTTTCATGACCAAGGGCTTATCTGTGAAGAAACAGGCATCCTGTTGGCATCCTGATATCATGCTTCCAGGTTATCATAGTTTGCATCAAGAGCACTCATACTCCTAAATTAAAATTCAAAGTCATGGTATTTTTATGCACTCATACACCAAAAATATTTGCACTGTAGTGCCCTGGTATTGCATTATAATAGGGTGTTGTAGGAAGTGGAGACCCACAGGTATCAATACTTGGACCTCTGCTGTTGGACAGGCAGCTGGAAACTTAATTTTAATGCCATGTCAGCAAATTCATGTCAATAATATTTTATGTGGGTGGGGCACAAAGACACAAAGAGAATGTGTTAGAAGATTAAACTTTGTCAGTAGATGTTGTGCTAGTTTGTGTTTTATGCACTAAATTCTAAAAACAATAAGTATATCTCAAGTCTGAGACACAGGAGAGCAGAATTGTAAGAATAATCTTTAGTCAGAACATATGAAAAATAAGGAGAAATTTGACTGAAGTCTGTAAAGGATTAGAAGGCAACAAATTCTATTTCACACAGAAAATTCTTTAGAAATAATGAGAGGGATGAAGCATTTAGAAAAAAACAGTGTAAATGTAAATGTCACACCGGGACTCAAGTTTTTGTGGACTCATAAACAGATCATCAGCTTTCTGTATTTAATAGGTGTGTGAATACCTTTCTAATTCTAATTTAAATGTTTCTGAAAGGATTTGAGAAAATCTTTTTTTCTGTTTTGAACAATATGTTGCAATACAATATTTGGGTGAATTCCTGACCATGCAATATTTTCACCAGTGCATATGAAATGTGAAAAAGGAGGTGTTTTTGTTCTACAGGCCATATGCAATAATAACAGAAAATGCATTTATGTGTATGTATGTGTGTGTATTTCTTTTTGATGAGAAATCACAAATGTGTCATCTTCTCCCTTGCAGTTCTGGACCACAAAAATGCAGTACTTGCATTAAAGAAGACATATTTGAAGAGCCAACATCAATTCTGAAACAAGGCGGCGTGAGTTGCTTTGCATATCACTGAACATTCTACTCACATGCCTGATTTTACGGTACCAATGCGAGGGCTCGGCTCCGCCTTCCTTTAGGGGCTGTGTACACAAGCCCCTTCAAAATAGATAACAGTCTGCTAGAGCAGACTCCATGCTTTTATTGTGGTATTGTGATTGTCAGAGTGGCTAATGCTTCTTCATGGGCCAGTGCTTTTCTCCCTTTGTGTCATGTTTTATGTTTCAGGCTTTTCCTGATAATGCAGCTCGTAGGGAGGTGGAGGCTCTGGCTGCAGGGTGTCTCAATGAGGGCTGCCTGTGGAAAGGAAGTATTAAAGAATACGAGGTAATAGGTTACATGTTGTTTGAAGATTTTAACTCTGAAGTTGATCTTTGTGAAGGTCTTTGTGTGTGTGTGTGTGTGTGTGTGTGTATGTGTGTGTGTGTGCGTGCGTGTGACTGTACATATCTAAGCAGTATATATGTTACATATATTTGTTGGTAAATCAATTAGAATAGAGTTGTCAAAATAGGTGATGACTCAAAATGTTAATGCAGTTCTGCAGCTGCACATATACACAGTGCCTTGCAAAAATATTCAGACCCTTTACCAATTCTCACATTTTACAGAATTGCAAATGATACATTGAAATTTCGTTCTGTGTGATGTTTTATTTAAAAATACTGAAACTACTGAAACACTGAATACTGAAATTAATTATTTTAAGGTGACATTGGTTTCATGTTAAATATTTTTAAGAAAAATAAACAAAACTGAAATATGCTGTTATTATGCTGTTGAATAAGTGTTCAATGCAAGCTTATACATGAAAAAATGCTCTAACAAGGACACAATTACTTTACCACCTGTGAACCATTAAAGCAGCTGTCACAGAACAGTTTCACAAATGTATTGCTGAAATGTGTGCATTTTGGAGATGTAGTTTTGCATAAGAAGCCACATGACTGAAGGCTGTCACAGACTCCTCCTCGTGTAGCACGAGGATTCCGTACTCTAATTATCAGATGACCTTCTCCCATGTTCTTTCTGTGCTTCCTTGTCTAGCGGGTTCCTTTAGGTAACATAGGATTTTGGTGCTGTCTGTGCTGCTATGCTAGCTATGGATGTTATGTTCTAGATAACACCCCTTCATTAAATTTGCACAGAAGTAGCATATCAAAACACGGCAGGTACTTTCAATGTGAACCCAACAGCTGAATATCTGGTAAGTACAGGGGAGATCTTTGAATCATTCCTTTTTTTACCTTCTTATGTGCAGTCAAACCATGAGGGAAAGTGTGAGTTCATGGTTATTCCTTGCCCCTCATGCAAGGAGCTCATCAGATTCAACGAGCAGGAACGTCACAATGAACGGGAGTGTCCAGAGAGGACCTTGAACTGCAAGTACTGCAAAGAGCCATTTCATTTTAAAAACATAAAGGTAAGGAGGCGTGGCCTGGAAAACGTGTAATTTAGTGCTTGGCAATTACACAGAACGCACTCACGAACTATTGTTTTTTGTTATTTTTTACACGGTCACTGGAAAATTTAAATTACAAATATTTATGGAAAATGTTTGTAGTGCATGGATGAGACATGAATAATATATTACCTAGATAAGCTCAAATGAATGTGCAGTCTTTCACAGGCATGCCGTGTCATGCAATGCAGTGACACGTTATGTCTTGTAGGCTCACGATGAGATTTGTCCCAAATACCCAATGATTTGTGAAGGCTGTGCAAAGAAAAAGATTCCCAGGGAAAAGGCAAGTACTAGAGCACAGACATAACTGTATGTCCACACTGTGCAATTTACTGTGCAAGTGGCAGTTACAATGAATGGTTCTGTTGCAGAAAACAAATGATTTATGTATTAGTCAGAAAAATAATGCAGGTGCTGATCTTCTCTAACTATAGAGTAGTATGATGAAAAGGATTATGGGTAATGGGTGTTTTAGAGGTATTATGCTGTAACGTCATCATTGTTCTCTTTTGTTTTGTCACAGTATGTGGACCATATTAAATTCTGTAGTAAATTCAGAACGCCCTGCAGATTTCATGTCGTCGGGTGTGACATGTCAGTAAGTGCATTCTTCTATCCAAATACAACGAGAGCAATATGTTCATCCTTTCACAATGTATTAATCATTTTTGTTTTGGGCAGATTGAATTTTATGTGTGCAATTCATTAAGGGAAAATGCTTTTTGTGACATCTTTTCATTCTTTTAAAAAATTTTAGGCGGTGACTGCAAAACCTGTAGTAAAGGCAGCCCAGATATGCAGACATTGTGTAAAATAATGCATGATTATTCAATGAATGTCTCTCTCCAAGGTGGAGAAGGAGAAGATTCACGACCATGAGCGTGCCTGTTCGTATGAGCACCTGAACCTGCTGCTGGACTACATCATGGGCCTTAAGGTGTGCTCCCTTTAAAGTGTTTGTAATGGTTATTATAATCAACATTGCTTTTTAAGATCAGGCAGGTTCTGAGTTCATGTTATGATGACATTATGTTGCACTGCAGGCTAATTTTTAGACAGTGTGGCCTGGATTTGGTGTCAGCATTCTCCTTAAAAATAGGATATGTATTGAAAAAAGTATAAGACAAGTTCTTGACAAATCACAGTTTAGGACCACTGATTCAATCCAGGCCATCGTTTTTTTTAAACACTTACTGTGGTGGCTGTGTAGTGCAATTCTCTGGCTTCTCTGTGAATGTGTTATTGTTGTTAATCATATTGATGCTGTGAGTGGTTTTTAATATATCCTGCATTATTCGCCTTGTTGGATGCTCTGGATAAGACCATCAGGCAAATATGGTTATTGTTAATGATGAATAAATGATAAATTTTAACATTAAATTTAATGATCTATAAATAAAAGTTTCTGCATTAGTAAAAAAAAAGTTGTTGATTTAATGCATTGTTACAGTGTCATTGTCATTTTTAAGGTTCTTTATTTAATCTATTGTTTTAATTAAAAAAAATCCCTCTTGAGGGATGAATAATTCTATTGTATTGTTTCTTTTCTTTTCTATTTGAACCTATTCTTTATGAATAACACTGAAGGTGAACTTGGAGGCCCTGCAGCCACAGAGCTTGGAGGTTGCCAGCCACAAGGTCCATGAGCTGCACCAGTCTCTGCGGGACCTGGAGGTGAAGGTGGGCCAGCTGAGTGCGCAGACAGCTCCCGTGCAGGGAGCATGCGGCCCCGCCCCCGTCCCCATGCCCGCCCCCCTGCCCACCTCCTTCACGCCGCTGCCCAGCGCGGTGGGCGCGGCCCTGGAGCTGCAGCTCCACAGCGAGAAGGCCAAGGTGGCAGAGCTGAGCCGCCGATGTCAGGACCTGGAGCTGAAGACGGGCACCTTCGAGAACATTGTGTGCGTGCTGAACCGGGAGGTGGAGCGCTCCGCCACCACCCTCGAGGCCAACAACCGGCAGCACCGGCTAGATCTGGACAAGGTGGAGACCCTCAGCAACAAGGTAGGCCCCAGAGCTCCACTCACAGTAGAGCTCCGCCCCATACTGGCCTGGGACAATGCACACATGCACACTGTTATTAATGATGTTCTTTTTTTCAGATTTTTTGTATCAGTTGAAGGGTATTGGTGGGAGCAGAGGAGGTGAATGGCACACAGGCGATGAGAGGGTGGGGGGGCAGGGGCTGTACAAGGGCCATACGCTCACAACAACAAAGTAAAAGCAATCCAACTGATTGTACTCACTGCCGTGTGAGTTCAAGTGAACAGTGAAATTCTGCATGCGTTCCTCCTGTAGTTTTTGGGTCGGGAGGGCAGGGACGGTGAGGGAAATACTCTGACTGTACGCACTCGTGTGGCAGGTGAGGCAGCTGGAGAGGACAGTGGGCCTGAAGGACCTGACCATCGCGGAGATGGAGGGCAGGTTGCGGGAGATGTCGGCCACCACCTTCGACGGCATCTTTGTCTGGAGGATCTCTGACTTCACAAAGAAGAGGCAGGATGCCATCGCTGGGCGAGCTCCGGCCATGTTCTCTCCAGGTGACCTGACTGTGCTCAGAGCCAACACCCTCATAACCACTCGTGCCTGATCAAGGCATGTGGCATAGTGGTTAGGGAGTGGGGCTTTCTACCACAAGGTTGCATGGCCTTCAATAAAATACCCAGAGCTGTAAGTGGACAGTGTGACAAGCAAAAAAATCATAAAATAAAGTCATGCAATCAGCTGCCCTTGCTGCCCTTACCTGCCCTGTTGCCACTAAAATGGACATTATACATTGAAATATATAAAAAATCCATACAAAAATACATTATTTTGTAGATTATTACCTGATTCATTTTGTTGCCTTTTTTTGCAGCGTTTTACACCAGTAAATATGGTTACAAGATGTGCCTGCGCATCTACCTGAATGGAGATGGAACGGGGCGTGGCAGTCACCTGTCCCTTTTCTTTGTGGTGATGCGAGGCCTGAGTGATGCCCTGCTCAAGTGGCCATTTAACCAAAAGGTGAGTCACACAGAGAGGTTTGGGAGAATATGTTTGCACGCAAAATATGAATGGAACTACACCTGTGAACAAAGTCCAGAATCAAGGCTAATCAAAGTGTGTGAATTACCCTTTAAAGGTTGAATGGCATGTGATTCACAACACTGTATCATTATTGATATGTATGTTGGATATATATTGTATACTAAAGTTGTATGAAAGACACTGATTGAAAATTGATTGATTTGACTGTTTTTTTTGCAAGCAGAAATGAATGGTCACTTTAAAATGCATATAAACCCCTAAGAATGGAAAGTGTTGGTTAGATCATGTACATGCTTTCTCCTCAAATGATGTAAAGAAAGGAACCCCATTTGGTATAAAGGGCAGTCCTGTAGGGGTGTTACTCAGACTAATCAATTTTCTGATTTTCCCCTGGCTGTGGAGTGAGGGCTAATCACATTGTTTTGTGTTGGTTGTGTGCAGGTGACGCTCATGCTGCTGGACCAGAGCAACCGGGAGCATATCATTGACGCCTTCCGGCCCGATGTTACATCCTCATCCTTCCAGCGGCCGGTCAGTGAGATGAACATTGCTAGCGGCTGCCCGCTCTTCTGCCCCCTCTCCAAACTGGACTCCAAAAACTCCTACATCCGCGACGACACCATCTTTATCAAAGCCATCGTTGACCTGACTGGGCTCTAGCAGCTGTGCCCGGCGACATTTTGGCTCCTCTAGTTTCCTCACTCCCCATCCACCTCCCATAACACACAATCCCTCAGTCAGTCTGCAGTTTCTCTCACACGTAGTGCCTGTAGTTCAGCTTGTTCTGGGAAAGGTGACACAATGGTACATGAACTGGATTTGTATACAGGAAGGATGCAAGTTCAAATCCCAAGAGGAGTGCCTATCTTACACCCTTTGAGCAAGGCACTTAAGCATCAGTGTTGCTTTAGTGAGTTTCCAGCTGTAAGTGGATACAATGTAAAATGTGTGCTGAGTCAGTGGCCCTGGATAAGGATGTGTACCAAGCAAGTGAACTTGTAGTTTTCTTTTGAAGAAGTATTTATGGAGTTGGGCATGTTCGCCCTGTGTTTGAGCACAGTCTTGCATATTTGCTGCAGTAGACCCTCCATGCATTGTCATGCTTTCTTGGGGGGTTACCGCTGTGCTTCAGTGTCTCCACCTGGTGGCAGTGTAGTACTAGGAATAGTAGTACTAGGAATATAAAAACATCAAAACAAAAAAAAAAACACTGTATATGTGTGACAGAAGCAGGCAGTAGTGGAACAACATGTTCAGTTTTTGCTATTTGAAATTGGGCAGCTAGACAGAAAACTACAAAGACTCCCCTGTATTATGTAGAGGCTGGACAAAATGTTTGCTTTCTGCCTGCGTAAAGGCTAAGCTAACTACATGACACTATTTTTATTGTGTTTGCTTTCTTAAGATAAGGCAGCTGGTTGCTGTTTTGCAGCACTGACATAATTCCTTCCTGCTGTAATTGCAGGCAAGGTGTGCTTATAAAAGTAAGATTAAGGTTGTTGGATGTGATGCGTGGTTTGATGTTTTGTTTATTAGAGTCCTTTCTCACACTGTGTGGTAGTTTGTTCCCTCATACCAATGTTAATGCAAGGCAGGAAGCCGGCATGCTTTCAAACCAGTTGACGGATACTGGAACTGCTCTGTGCATGGGAAGTTTCCAATCTTATGATGATACATATTAATAACTGTTGGTTTCCACTGAGCACCAGTGATGAACACATGTTATTTGTATTGCTTTTGAAGCATATATGGTATGGTTATATTAATATATGTATATTTGCTTATTTATAATGATTATATTATGCTATGAGTTTGCTTATAATTAAAGAAATATAAGCAGACGCTGATATACACATGATTATATATAGAGTATATATTGTACTTTTTGCAAGTGCTACAGTATATGCTATAAAACTTATAACTGCAATTCTTAATTCAGCTAATGTATAAAACAAAAAATAAATAATAATAGGTAATGTTTATTGTTGTCAAGCTGGTTTGAAACGTGTGGATATCTCCTGGGTAACTCTTCCTGCTAAATGTCATTTTCGGTTTGGGAACTATTTTTCTGAAACAAATGAGTCAAGATACTAAAAAAAACAAACAAAAAAAAAAAGCTGAAAAACAAAACAAACAAAAACCCTGCTAGAATACTGCCAGATGTAAATATACTGTAAAGATGACAGTTTTCCTGTTCTTGACAGACACTTCTCCTCCTTGTTTTTGAAGATTTGACTTGTGAGTAGGATAAAAAAAAAAGTAGGCCATGGTGTGGCTCGTTTCCGTGATTTCGCTGTTGTAGTAGAGAACATATTCAAGTCTCTACTGATTTTAAAGTGTTTTGATGTGTTATATGTACTGGAATTATATTGTCTGGAAGGTATTGCCAAACACTGGCTGAAATTGTGTGCTAATTGTTATTTGCAAATTGTTATTTGAAAACAGTTCTAATAAAATCATTTTGCAACCACTTTGACAGGCAGAGATGCATCCAATGCATTGGCAACCAGTTCATCTGTGAACTAAATGAAGAGGATCATTCTGTAAATATATAAAAACTTCCCTCTTGTTTTTTTCCCTATGCATATGCATGTGTTCATCCAAATATCTGCAGTGCCATTGTGAATCGTCTAAATTCTAGTTTATTATAGAGAATGTAACTAAAGTTATTAAGGAAAAGATGTGTGCTGGTTACTGTTCCTGTACTTCCTATTTAATATATTTCTTTGTAATTTATACTTCTACTGACCTTTTACTCCTTCCTGTTCTTCATTTCAAGTTCCCTTTCTTAACACATGTAAGGATTAACATACTTGCATAACATAATTAAACATAATTGAATTGTGGGATCTCATTAAATTTGCATATTGGCAGTGAAACAGTACTATAAAACAAGACATAGTATTGTTCACTGTTATTCATAATTACCCATTCATGTTATCTGCATGGGTGAAATGATTATGTGATAACAATCATGTGCAGTTAACACTAAAAATGTCTTTGATGGTTGTATTTCAATAAACCCTTTCTAACTGAACTCTCATTCTTGACAGTTGATTCTTCATCCTGAAAATATCAAAGCTGGGAAAAGGCTTTTTTGAAAAGATGAATTGATATCATCTCTGCACCCTGATGTTAATTCTGATTTTGTCATGTAATAACAGCTCAGCGTAATAGGTGTTTAATATAGGGAATCACATAACTCGTTTTATTGCTGGGCAGAACCCAGCCCTGAGTACAAACCAAAGGAAAGATCATACTGGTTAGTCTATGTGAAGTGATGACATCACATCGATTAAGCTTTTATCTTCTCTGTTGCCTCTGTCTCTGTTATAATACTTCTCCCCTTTTGACACGGCACATAATCAATGAGCTGTGAGGCTACAATTATATTATCCATATTAAGCACGACCCAGTATGTATCAGTATGACATCATCGTTCTAAATCAACCAATCAGCTCTTCTTAACAGTGCTGCGGCATTAACCTGAACAGTTTTTATACACTTCAATATTAATAGAAAAGGTTCTTTTTAACACGTGTCAGGTAGCCTTGGTTTTACTTACAAACACAAATGCACATGTTTTCTATTCGTTTGGTATGATACTATGCGTGTTTCTGGTTGCCAGGTTTATTTTATACATTGCAGGATAGCAACTTGCATACACTTTCTAATCATTGGAGGAGCATTCAGAGTGCTTGCACATATATAGAAATATTTAAACATGAACAAAGATGTGTCACATACATATAAAAAAGTAATCACAAATGCATTCACCACAGAGGTTTGAATAATGTCCCAGACGGCGCTTCATACGTGTAACAGTAAAGGACGTCATGGCAAAACAACTGCAGAGATTGTATATCGCTGTAAAATACTCAGCAATTGTTTTTAACACAGGAGTTTTTATATCCACCCGCAGACTCGTGCAAAAGAGATTTATAGATATGGTTTCATTTACATTACCGGTACTATTATAGCTTTAGCTCAGTGCAGTAATATATATATACCCACATGGCGTCAGTGTGCTTCCAGGAGATCTCAGCACGAATGTTTATTGGAAAAAAGCCCACCCCAAAGGCACCGCTCTGTGCTTCCATGTATATTCACTCATTTTTTCTTTCTTTGCTCTCTCTTTCAGAAATATAAGTGAACGTGTCCCTCTTTTTATCCTACTTTCTACTCTGTTCGTGCTATTTAAAACGCTCCTCCCAGGGTAATGACTTTTACAGCCCGCACCGGAGCGTCGGCAAACCGACTTCTTTCTTCTCTCGTGCAGTTAAGCGTCTGAGAGGTGAGATTGTGCCGTATGTATCTGATCCCTGATGGACAGAAGTTTTTTCTTCCTCCTCGCTATTTGTTCCAAAGAGAAGGAACCCCTTGTCCTCTTCACCTTTAATGCCGCAGATTTATGTGTTTTCGCCGTTCCCTGTCAATGCAACTGTGTATATCCCCCGGCTCATTTGAACTCACGGGAGCCTTAGGGTAGCACGCAGGATAGCCCATCCAAAGAGCTAATGCTGTATATCATTGTAAAACACATGTTAATATCCTGCTCTGGTTACAGTCAAGCCCTTGCATGGGGTCTAGTCTGGAGGCCCCGGCTGTGGGTCTGTACAATGGTAAAAACTTAGGGAAAGTGCTTGATTGGGCGTACTACATATTAATCATCCTGTAGGCTCCATTGACTTGATATTTGCTTGGAACATCCATCTAAACACTTCCCTTGAAATTAGTTTGCAAATACTTGACTACCGCATTGCCCTGGTAACAGGCATGAGCCTGCAGAAACAGCTATGTATCCAAATATCTCCCATATCATGCTGTCACGTGCCTGGATTTTATAATGTCTGCCTTTGTTATGTATTTTTGTTGCCTGTTGTTTCTGCCTCTTTATGCCACTGCTGTACAGTATCCTGAGCTTTTTGAAATGACAGGTGCTTTATAAACATAATTTCTTCTTCTTATTATTATTATCATTATTAGTTGTAGTAGCAGTAGTATTAAATAGCTTACATACTGATCATTCACAGAATACTTAAACGTGTATTCTTATTTACTGCTTACCAACCGGTGAAAATGTTGTGATTCAAAACATATCACTTGGTGGTTGCAAGCACTTTGATTGGCCACCCCAGCAAAGCCAATGCTTTACTCAGGAAGTGACTGTGCTGCAAAAGTGTATTGCAGGTTGACAGATATCAACAAGGCTGCATAGCAGTGGTATCAGTGGTGCAGATGCTCCCGCCAGAAATAAAGTGGTAGGGAGAGGCTGAATTATACAAGCTATGGGTCAACAGAAGTGTGCACAACCTGGAGGTGCTTTTTCCAGGGGCAGAAAATGAAAGGAAGATTTGACCTTCTGCCCTGAGGGGAAGGTGGCATGACTGCTGCTGGATTTGCAAGTGAAACCAAGGGGGTTCATAGAAGTTGAGAGGAAGAGACAGTCTGCGCCTCTTCACCTATGTTCACCTCAGTGCCACTTCCACAAGCATATGAGATTTGCTCCCCCGTAACAGATGCTACACAGGACTGAGGAGGCGTGAAAACGTCTTGAATGAACGGGAGCAGTTCTGAGTAATACATTTTCAAGGGAAAGCCTGAACCCAATAGATTTATCAAATACAGACTGCTGTATGCTGGAAACAACACTGCGGGTGGTAAAAAAGAATGTGGCAGTGGTTAACTCCATGCTGTGTCCTTCTGTAAACCTCCTCGGTGAAACTTTACATAGATAGAGAGTCATTCATCCCAAGAGCTATTATTTTGGCATCTAGGTAGTCAGTTTTCTATTAAAAAATACATTTGCGTGGTACAGTCTGCTCAGCTCTATTTTCCCAACTGTAATCTACCCCTGAGAAGGCAGATTGTATGTAATTTTGCTTTGTTGAAAACACAACTCTAATAATAATGAAAGCACAGTTCTGCTCCATTTCAAAGCTTCGGTCAGGCAGGGAATAAATTGGTACCTCATTGGTTTGGATTGCAAACCTGAAGGAGAGATATTCTCTGAAGCCCTTCACAGTGGGATTAAAGGAAATGACCAACGACAAGTGGTCAGAGATACTGGGTGCAGATATGGGTTGCTGAAACTTTACCATCCGCCTCTATGAAAGAGGCATGGTCTCCCACACAGGCCCTGCATTGTATGGCCTCTAGGTTTGAACCAGGAGCCAGAGTTCAGTCCTGAAAAATCAAAGAGTCCAAGTTTGGGTGATAGGAAATAATGTCTCAAAAAAGAGTCTTATGTCCTCTGTAATCTTGCAGTTAAGGCTTTCAATGCAGAATAGAACTGAGAATGAAGAAAGCAAAATGATGGATGGCCAGAGGAGTGTTTCTCTCCTCAATTAAACTCACACACTTGGGTGTAATCCATCATTTTCATCAGTTTTGTATTCTGTCGCTAAATGTGATTTCACTTTGTGTTGTTGACAAGACTGTAGTTTCAGATTAATGCTTCCTTGTCCTTCAGTTTCCATTAAGTTTAAGTCCAGTAGGTGAGTGTACAGCGTAAAATATTGCTCTTTGGCTGGATCTTCACAGTGTACTTATACTCTGAAATGCAGTACAGTCATATCAGTACATGGAAATGATTTCTCTTTAACAATGAGGTATTTACCACATTGTTGGTGCACATTAAAAAAATCCCACACATGACGTCCTGTTGGATTTGGCCTCTAATGTCTGTGAGATGGCACTGACCTTAGGCAATCTGCCTGTTTCATTTGGATGAATTTCTTCTACAAAAGGATGACATATCATATTAAGGCCTTTAGAATAATATTATGATGGCAGTTATTTTGATGACTTGTTGGCTGTGTCTTTGCATGCTTGTTTGTGCGTTCCCCTAGAGCAGAGGGTTTTACACATATATTTATGACATCAGAGAGTCAAATCCCCATCATTTGAAAGTCAGTTTTGATGGTCTGATTTGTTTTATCATCAAAGAACTGGTGTACCCTTTTGTGTATCTTAAGGGGAAATTGTGCCTGGCAATGCAACATAACTTGACAGGGATTTTATATGCATGCAATAAAAAATTGAATGGAATGGGGAAAAATAAAAATTGAAATGACAAATGATCCTTATACTTAGCAAATTTATCTCTCCCCAGGAGAAGGATTGGCCTAGGCAATTCCATACGCCTGACTCACAGGACTCTTCAGCTCTTATTGGGGTAAGATCTGTCGCCCCCTAGCTGTTGTTTTTGTGTTCTCCCCATCTGTCATTGTGGCCTATGTGCTTTTGTTTATTGTTTTTCCTTGTGTTCTAGCCCTGCCCTGCTCTCTGCCCTGTCTCCGCCCACCTGATCACCTGATCATCTCCACCTGCCTGCCTGCACACCTGCTTCTTATCATCTCATCAGGCCAGCCCTATATCTACCCTGCTTGTCTCTGTCTTGTTGCTAGTTCATTTCAGTGTGTTTGTACCTGTCTTGCTCCTGCTGTGGTTTCTGCCTGATTGCTGGTCCCTGTATTGACCCTGCCTGTGCTTCGACCTTGCTCCTGCCTGCTGCCCTGCCTTGTTCACCTGATCTACCTAACTACCTGGTTTGACCCTGCCTGTTCCTGTCTTTGATTCCTGACTGCGTTCGGACTGCCCGCCTGGTCTCTACCCTGCCTGTTTTGTCATTACGATTCTGCCCTGCGTTCTTAATAAAGCCGCTTGGAATCTGGAGCTCTCGTAGTCCGCGCCTGATTCCTTGCCTGTGCCCTGACAAGATCAACAGAAAGCCAATCTGTAAACATGGAGCTTTGTATTAGATACCTGAGGGTTTTTGGTTCAAATCCTTCATTTGGTTGTGAAGTCAAATCTTGACATTAACACTTCAGTGACTCTCATGAAATATTTTAAATGTGTTACCTATTCTGTTATAAATCATATCATTATAATTTGCTCTATGGAAGGGTTTCTGCTAAGCAAGATACTGATGTAATAGAAGGGTAATCAAAGCTGCTACTTGTGTATATGAAGTGCAGGTGATTAAATGACTTTGTCACAGACTAATGACATCTCCAATGTATTAAGTGCAATGCTAGACCTAGGAACAGCAGCACATGTGACACTTCTCAGTCCCACAGAATGACCTCAAATTCAAGGACACTTTAGTTAAAAGTCACCAGAACTGTTTGTTTTTAAATTCACTTCTGTACATTTGTGAAGACTGAGACAGTAAACCCCAAATTCAGTCAAAACTGTCATATAATCTTAAGGTACACTGGTATTCAATCAAAAATGAATGCAGCACTGTATTACAGCTAAATAACTGTCTCCCCATAGAAATACTTGGTGGGTGTTGATTGAACATGGTGTGTTTCACTATAATGCAATGGCAAATTAATGTGTGAGGGTTTGATTCATGATGTGTTATTTTGACTGAAGATGGCAATTTCCTATAAGACAGCCTCATGGGTTTGATCGAGCACAAGGGTGAGATCTGATGCCTTAATTGCTACTGTGAGCTCCTGTAAACTGGCTCCAGCTGTTTTTAATCGAAAGGTATTGGTAGACACTGGTTTTAAATTTCTTTCAGCAAACAGTGCTGTCTCAGAGGCGCAGGACAATTACAGACCATTACCTTACAAGACCATTCTCACAGAAGTGCAGTCATACTGAGGGCTGTTGATAAAGAGGAGTGTCTCCACAACGACCCTGAGAGAGATGTCCGACAGCCACACACGACCTCCATAAAGCAGACAGGAAATGACAACAGTCGGGAATAGTTGAGATCTGACACACACATCAATGAACCGTTTTGTTGAAAGGTACCTTGTTTTTAAGATGAGTTGTTTTTTTTTTCCAGGCATCAATAGCCTCTGCCAGTTCACTCCTTAGAGTATATGCAAAAACCAAAGAAAAAGTGAAGTAAAGATGAGGATGATTAATCCTTACCAGACCGCCAGTTAAACAGGAGCCAGATCCTTGACGATTTTGTTCATAAGGTACACATAGTTCTGTGAATGGCATGAAGGACTCATGTGACGTCTCTCTTTGTCAGTCTGTGAAAGGTTCCCTTGGAAATTACATTCTTCATACACTCACGCTTCACAGGCTGTTACGATATTATTTCAGCGTTGTTAAAAAGTAATGAAGTTGCGTAAGAAACAGAATCAAAATACATATTTTAGAAGGAGCCAGCCCTGGTACGGAGGTTCTCGTTCCTGATAGCAGACTTGTGGGAAGATGGGTCTCTTCACTTCTCTTCCTATTTCCCAAGTTATGGTCGGTTTTGGGCATGTGCGCTGGAATGAAATAATACAGCCAGCCTATGTTAGATTACTACAGTCCCCTCTATGCTTAGATCTGTTACCCTGAATTCAGCCTGTGCTATTGCCAGTCCTGAAGTCTGAGCATATTATCAGAAATGGCTGGTTCAGTGTTAACACAGTCTCACACGGTCAGTACCATCGCCATTTGTTTAGGTGGGATCATATATAAATCACATTCAAAAAGTACAAATAATTGCACACATAGGCCATACATTAGACCCTTTAATAAAATATAAACTTCACTATCACCGGGAGGTGCTATCCGAAACACTTGAGCTCATCTGTTGCTGTCCCTTTCTGTTTCTATCTGCAGCAGTTTTGAGCGACATGCTTATATGTAGCATAAGGTTTGTGTCAGTGGCAATAATACTGCAAACACACTTGCACCTCAAACTCATGTTGGCAGTTGGGACAGCGGTGAGGGGTTTCAGTCTTTCATGTGAAATCTTCTGTTGATACGGGTGTCATACTGAACACAGAGAAACAGCATAGCAAATGTCATAGGCAAGGTGTGACTGGCATAAGTATGTTCAGGCTGACCAATTTCACAATGAACAAGAGTCAACACTTTAACTATTCTATTCTGGGTGAACTGAAAATTAATTAGTTTGCACTGTTTATTCCAGAATTTTTTAATATGACATATATTTTACAACTGTGAGATGAGCATTAGTGCTGAAATAATGCTCTCATTCTCCCTCTCTCTCCCTCTCTCTCTCTCTCTCTCTCATATAAACACAAACACAAACACACATACACACACACACACACACACACACACACACACACACACACACACGCACACACATTCACTCAAATGCACACATAAGCAGTCTCTGTCTCATGCATGAAGGCACACTCATTCTCTCTCACAGACACGAAAGGGAACATCTTTGTGATGTTTGGAACCGTGATGAGCTGATGGACGTCCATCAAAGATCCAGGCCTGTTTTATAGTTCATGAGAAACTTTGGAGATCAGAGCTGGAATGGCTGTTTAACATCCTGGATACCAGTCTGCTGAGTGTGTGCGCCAAAGTCTGCAGACAGCACATTGTGTGACATTCTGCCTCGGTATGAGACAGCCCCAGCCCCCCCCCCCCCCCCAATATTCATCCATGGCTCTCAAGGCAGTGTTGTAGGGGAGGGATTTTAAACTGTAAAAATAGAACATTATTTTCTGACCGCATCGACAATTTTTTTTTTCTCCAAGTTTAGCGTCTGCAAGCTGTAAACGAAAAGGTCTTACAAAATGTGAATAAAGGCCTATGTTGCTTCTGCATTCGTTTAAAAGATGAGAAGTACCCTGGTATTCTCTGAATTTGAAAATGTGTATGAAAATTTTTGAGGATTGATCTTTTAGTCTGTGCCTTTAGGCTTTTTGCATGCTATTATAAATCAACATCTCAAGATCATAAGAAACACAGAAGGACAGAAGGAGGGATGCCAACAGCCCTCATATTAAGCATGTGTCAGATGTTTAAATGCTGCACATTGAATGTCCAATCAGTGACCCCAGGGACCTCCAGAGAGCACCCAGGTCTTGAACTGAGCTAAACCCAGAGGAGTGCAGGGCAGTGAGCTCTAATCCAACTCTGACACATGCTCAACAAAAGGCCAGTCTGGTGCTCCCTTTTGCCTATCAAATACCCTTTGAGGGGGAGAACTCACAAGTTGCTGTTGGGACAATGGCAGTGGCACAGCTGGGAATTTAACTGGCAACCCCTGGTTACAACCAGCAACTGTCTTTATTTTATATTTACTTTTATTCAATGTAATCTCTTTCACAAGGGAGACCTGGCCGAGAAGGCAGCTGATATGGGCAAAAAGGGTCTTTCCCCAAGCTCAAGTCTTGTGACGGTATCATGGACCCTGTTCCAAATGGACAGGCGTCCCGCAGCAGACCCGCCCAAATCCTGTGCCCTCCGTACCCCCTGAAATGGGAAAATGACTCCTGCTTGGCTTAGCCCAGAATTCAGCTCTGTGTTTACGAGGCTCCCCTACTACGCTTTTTTAACGGGGCAGTAACCTGCCCCAGACGCTCACGCTAACAAGGATCAGCTCTGTTAACGAGTGCCGGTGCAGAATACCAGAACGGCTGGCGCACTGTCACGCAAGGGGGCCCACGGAGCACCGTGAAGGAAAAGACCCCACAGCTCGGAACTCTCCACGGTGCTCTGGAAATGCTCCATGGTGCTCATGGAACACTCCACGGTGCTCATGGAACGCTCCACAGTGTTCATGCACACTATGGAGCATTCCATGCCGGACTGTCTACCGCCATTTTTGGTTGCTTGCACACCACCATAAAGGGAGCCTGAGATGGAGAGGCCATGGAATGTGTGCCATGGCCCATCCTTTTTTGTTTATACGGATAAGATCCTCATTACTAACAAGCTGGGAGATGTGGAATGGCTTGCGTTGTCTCGCTCTTTTTATGGCCCTGTCTGATAGCAGTGATTACAGCAAACTCAGACTCAGAAGGTAATCAATTTCCAGAGTCACTGCACACCTCCCCCCACTAAACAGTGTTTATTACATCCGTAACTGAATAAAGTGTTAACACACTGTTTTGTCTTCCTCTGACTGTGAAAAAAGGATTTAAAACTTCTAAACACGACTGGATTGAATGTCATGATAATGACCTGCTTTGATATGAAGTGCTTTACAGTGATGATGTAACTATCCTCACTTGCCACCAGCGTGTGTATTACATGACTCTGTCTCCATTTACGTTATACAGTGGACGTGTAAGCAGCAGTTTGTCGGGAACGTAAGCTCCTTAAACATGGCTTATAAAATGGAGAGGTCAGCCATGGGTCACGCCCACAGATCCAACCCCCAATCCCCATCCTTAAAGGCTGCAGAGAAACCCAACCCCACCCCCCACCCCACCCCACTCCTTCTCCCCCACAATATCCCAACACGGTGTCCTGACAGTTGTCTGCCCCTCCAAAGAGTGGGGTTTCAATGACGCCCCTGCAAGGGAAAGCTATGCCACCACAGACCAATAAAACTGGAGCTGGAAGGGGGACAGGGACTCTAAGCCTATTTTATGAGATGAGTTCCAGTTCGGCAGGTTGTGACTGTGGTGGAACTTGGCCTTCTTACTTAGTATGGCTGTCACCTCTAAAGCGGCAGGTAAACACTCAGACACATGCCCACATGCAGAGCCAGGTAATGCACATTCATGCGCAAACATGCATGTACAGAGTGCCATCCATATACACTTTCATGTGGACACACATACAGACACACAAACACTGAGGAGATGGCTAAAAGCTAGAGTCAGGAAGGGGGAAGGACTCTGAAAGGTCAGCCTTTGTGTGACTCATGTAATTTTAACTATCTGACCACTGAAGGATTTCACGAGGATCATTTTCATTTGTTCCAAATAGGAGCCAAAAAAGGCAGAGCTCTTAAGCATGCCCATTGTCTTACTTCTCTTTGTCACAAAGATGAGGTCCCACTTTACTGTCTCAATGGCAGCAAATTCAAAGGTGAAGAAAACCCTGAAACTGACACGTGTGGTGGGGTCTGAAGGCCTGGATTTTTCCTCTGTCAACCCACATCCAGCATCACATTGCCCCATATGCGCAGACTGTCATAATATTGAGTCCCCGGTCATTCCCATAAATGATGGCTCATTAAGCCTTCAAGCTCACAACTCATAGCGCTCTCATAACGCACATAACAATCTGTACATCAAGATGCCTGCAAAGCTGCATGCTGTAGGGACAGCACATCCTTTATTTAGTTGCTGTCTCTCCCTGTGCAGCTGTAAGGCCCTGACACGCCTGCAAATTAAAAAGAGGCCGTTTCCATACAGGGCACCGTTTTTCTCCATTTTGAAAGCAAAACCAGCAGGGAAAAAAATGGGTTGAGTGCACAGGAGTGGAAAACACATAGGCGATAATGGGGGGCGGGCGGGCGGGCAACGATGCCTGTGGAATATTGCTGTGGTTGCTATATATCTTTTTAAAGTTCAGCTCTCAGGTAACAATGGCTCAACTCACTGTCCTTCTGGCTCCCTGGAATATGGTAGAATGGCCAAGGGGAAATCGCAGGCACTGCGTGAGCGCCTGTGCAGATTTAAAACACCTGGCTGGGGATTCCTCATATCATTTATATTTTACAGTCCTAGCAGCGACCGGGCCCTGTGTGAGGCCAACAGAGACGTGGAGAGAGAAGGTCACCAGCCAAGATCAAAAAACGCCAGAGTGAATGGGGCCGTTGAAGGAATGTCACAGCCGATAAAGCCCGATTGCTCCGATGTGAAATGCGAGGCCCTCTGGTAGCAGCGTGGTGCTTTGCCCAACGGGACCATTCTTGATCCTCATACAGAACGTTCCGGAAAGTAGTGCCATTTTAATTGAAAAAGGCCTTGTGTCTGCCACATGTCTGTCAAGCACGTTAACAGAGCAGTCTTACAGCAGTCTCCCGAAAAGGAAAGAACTCACCAAGCTAGGCAGCACCATTGTATATGTCGCATGTGTTCCATATATTGCCATGCATGGAGCTATTTGTTATGCCTGAACAGGAAGCCTTGCAATTGACATTTTGTTTTATTTTTTAAGTAAATCTCTCATTACAGTGCGGTTCTGAGCTGATGCAGTGGATTTCCCCCGTTTTCTTCTGATTTAAGCACCTTTGAGATTCTGAAATGGCAGGAAGGATCGTGAAATGAATGCTTCATTCACTCCAGGCTTGAAGCGTGGTTTCTAGAACAAAACATCCCAAACCTCTGGTGCAAACATGGAGCTGTAATTGATTTGAAATGGCTACATTTTTCTTATTGGATCTGACAGGCAGAGGCAAACGATATTCTACTGTATGTGGGTATAGTTTTCCCAATATGATTTGTGGAGGTAAATCTGAAATGTGGTCAGGCGGAACTGTTCACAGTGCCTGGAACATAGTGCGAAAATTTATCGGTGAAACATGAATGGAGCTTTTATGGAGGATTTTTCCAACTGAGGAAAACCACAATTTATGGTCATGCAAAACAGTAATTAAACATTTCATGCTAGCAGTGTCCAAGCTAATAATATATAGCTCTGCTGATGAAAGCTAATGAAAAGATATATATTGTTTGAATTCTGAATTTATTTTCTAGAATGCTCCACAAAATTATACCTCTGATAATAATATGAAATTAAGAAGGCCAGCAATAGCATACATTATAATCAACATTTAGTAGCTGACAGCATCAATAGTATGCTTTTTTGTATTTACAACCAGGTGGTTTCTTGTAGGGTTTTGTGGCAGAAATTAAACGAATTGCAGGTGTATTCGCAGCCCTATTCAACAGCACAGGTATCCGGATTCACCTGAGCCAGATGTGCCAGACTATCACACTCACAGTTTGGGCGTGGTTGTATGTGATGCAGGGTCAGAGTACCAGCCTATGGAACAGTATGTCACGGGTTTGAGTCCCACTGAAATGTTTCAGTCAAACTCTCATGCAATGGAAGATAGATAAATTGCTTTGTTACAAAAAAAAAAAAAAAAAAAAAAAACGTCCTGATTGCGATGCAGCATGCATGCATTGTAAGAACTGTTATCCCCCATTAACAAAATATCCCTTTTAAAATGATGTAAGGCATGGATAACTCCCATAATATTACAATAATAAAACTCTTAAGTCATCACTATCAGGATTAATTATGCCTCCATGCAGCATGACACAGATTGGCACAGTGAGCTCGTATGGTCACACTTCATTGTAAGATCCTATTTATACTGCTTTGGAAACAGTTGATACATTGCTTCCTGTTGTTTGCTGCTACCTGGTCTTCAGGCTGGTTGTTTAAGTATCACTTAAGTATTTAAGTAACAGGTATTAAAACACTCAATTTAAACAATGTAGTTCTTGTATGTTTAGATTTGCTTTGGATTTATTCCAGGTTGTAACACTGATATTTAGTTTAATACAGTACCTCCACTTCTTGTCTTAAGTAGCGTGCTATCAACCTGTATGTAAATCTTGTTAAATATGTACTGTCTGCTTTCCAGGTATGAATATTGTCTGTTTACAAATTGTTTCAATGTCATACTTAATTGACATGTAATGACATTCATTTAAATGTTTAATAAGGCAATTTATACATCCTTTATAAATGAAAGATTACTGTGTCTTCTAAACATCTTGAATTATTCGCAAATTATTAAGTGATGGAATAGTTTGAAATGGTCACTTCTGACCAGGAACCCCAACATTAACACTGCCAATTGTGCACTTATTGTTTTTTTTTTTTTTTAATTTGCTGTACACACCATGTATAGTTGAGGTAGGAGCTTAAACATGCTTCATTCAAAATCAGGAAACCATGACCTAACTCATGGAGCAAATCATCACGTTTTATGGAGGCACTGATGTTTTTCAACACCAGACATTAACCTACAGAGTTTATAAATGGTAACAATTGTGACATTTCATGTTTGTCTTAGGGGTTATCTATTCTGCCTTTTTTCTCACCTGTGAAAATTTTAAAGGACTCATCTTCAAATTTCATAGTCAAAAATTTGAGATGACCCTCATCTTGAGGTATTTCAAAAAATATGGCTGAATTATGTCATATATTAAATTTTAAATACAATTTCATTTGACCCTGGTGTAATTATGGAACATTATGGTATTATGTGAATTGGTGTGGACAGTCTCTAATTCTCAGTATGCTATCATATCTCCAACCAATCGTAGAACTGTGTCTGACCTCATAAATATGATCCGGTGAACATCTTAATTTTCTTCATTCTCATCGTGGCTGAAAAATGGTAATTTGATCAAGAGAAATTGGTCGCACTGCTTTGCTAAAGCAATCAGTGGGAAGACTCAAGGAACAGGAGGACGGGAAAATGGAATAATCAGAAGTTTGAGTTGCAGACTGGAGCCAAACTTCTAAACTCTATGCCATAGTTCAAAAGCTCTGTGCCATAGAAAACAATTCACTGGGTCATCAGGCAACAGTGTGCTTCAATACATTTCTTTCATTGCTTAAGAAACTAAACGTGTTCTGTCTCGCTACACTGACCTTGTGCTCAGCTTCAGCACTATCTGCATTGCATGACCTGTATACATCTTGCCCTTGTGCCTGTTGTTTGCCCACTATATGCACTTTTGTACGCTGCTTTGCATAAAAGCGTCTGCTAAATGAATAAATGTAAATGTAAATGACAACAATGTCTTTTACCCACAATAATCTTACAGCAGTACCTGCAAACCAAAAAATTACTTCAAGATGAGACAGACAGAATGACAAGTGACCTTAAGGGCAGCAGTCTGGTCTCAATCTCTCATCTCTTATTTCTATATGGCTCAATTACTTCAGCTAACAATTGCAGGGCTTGTAGTCCTAGGTCTTACTTAAGCTTATTTTCAAGACACATAACAACTGTAAATTATTTGCTCTGATACTCTTACTCTGAATTTCAGCTTTTGTTTAATAGAAAGATCGAGTAACATTTAACCGTAACAGTAACAGTGAAGCTGTGAATTCTCATTTTACTTTTCCAGCTTGGATGTGAAGCTCAATATTCCCTGAGTTCTCACAGTCATAAATAAGACATGCAGAGTGGAAACGGCTGCATTCTTAAGGTGCTCAGTCGTCTGTTGGCAGGAGTCGCCATCCCTGTCTGCGTGCGTGCGTGTGTGTGTGTGTATGGGTGTATGTGTGTGTGTGTGTGAGAGATAGAGAGAGAGAGAGAGAGAGAGAGAGAGAGAGAGAGAGAGAAAGAGAGATTAGGAATATGTGTTTCTGAATATGTGTGTCAGAGTATGTACTGTATGTGTGTGTGCATGAGGATGTGTGTTAGTAGATGGCAATGTGTATGAGAGGGTTTATTTATAGTGTGCTTGGTGGTGAGTGTGTTTGTGCGATTGTGTGTGCATACACATATGTGCATGTCTACAAGAGTGTCTTTATGTGTATATGTTTGAGAATGTGTGTGTATGTATGTATGTGTGTAAGTGAGTTAGTGTGTGCGCATAAGATCGTGCGCACACGAGTGTGTGTGTGTGTGTGTTAGTGACCTTTCTGTGTGTGATGAACAGTGTATTTATATGTGTGTATATATATGTGATGCACATGGAAAGCAAATGCAGAAAGCCCCCCATGGTTTCTCTTTCAACGAGGTCCTAAAGGAATCAAACCTTGGGGGGTGGGGGGGAGAGAGACGTGCCAGGCTACTATGGCAGGCAGCACCAGGGGGTGAAAAAGGCTCTGTTACTCTGCCATCACCCAACCCCCCAGACCCTTTCACCACCTTGCACTGGACCATCAGAATACAACAAGGACTCTTTGTGTCTTTAATGAGCTGAAACAGGCACCCACTGCAAGCAGACAAGGATTTTTATAAAGCTCTTTTCCAGGTTAAATGCTTAGTGGGACAGTGTACCAATGATTGTAAGACATTTTCAATTAATTCACAGTGATAAATCTATAGCTAACTTTTTATGCTGTCACTCAATGTTATTACCCTCATCTAACCTGTCTGACCTGGCAACAGAAGAGGTACTAAGAAAGCTCAATGCCTATTGACTTAATTTAGGACTAAAATTAAAATAACTAGCAATGCACAAATTCAATCTGAATGTACTTGGAGTAATATTTTTCATTCAATTCTTATTTCTGATATTTTATGCCTGATACACATTACCTTTTAGGTTGCAGGGATCAGACTTTCTCCTGAGATGTACAGGGAATATACTGTACTCTTTGACAGATGTGGAACTTGAAACTGTGGAGATTGTCAGAAAATTCCTTTTTCCAAGGTTCTGTGGTTGAATGAAGAGAATCTGTCTTTGCTTGATAATAAGTTTGTTGAAAATAAACAAACATAGCAGTTTAAACAGGGATAAGCCATTAACGGCTGATTCATTTTTACTTGATTACATCTAACAAGGCAGCTCTCCCTTTGTGGATTTTGGTTTTGAAGCCATTTTGGTTTTGGTCTGTGTTTCATCTGTGTTTCATTTCCAGTCCTTCAGACAGAGTTCATGTGGCACATGAGTGCTATGCGGAAAGTCCATATCCTCCCTTGTTCAGTGACTACTGTTTTATTTTAAGGGGTTAGTGATAGAGTAACACTGAAATGAAGCTGCAAGGAGCTGGATTAAGAATTTAACATGAAGCCCCTCCCCAAATGCTGACATTATAAAAAAAACCTTAGAGGAAAGACAGCACTAATGCATTGTTGTCTTTACTACCTCAAACACTCATGACATGTCTGCTATGTGCCGCATCAGACTGACTGCCCCCCACGCAAACGTTTTCATTTATGAGTATCTGCTTACTGTCTTTCCAATGCATGCTACTCTTTACTGAACCATTTCCTATAATGTATTAACCCATCCATCTAATAATAGATCCCTAGTTTTGCATTCCCTGTGAAAAGAACATGCGTCTAAGTCCATCTTTGAAAGAAGATTCAAATACCACATAAAACTGTCTTTGTGGTCGAGCACATTATTTTGAGGTCAGTGTGAGTGAAATGATCTTTTCAATCTTAGTCTTATGAACTCAGTCATTTGAACTTAAAAAGTCTGTGGAATAAAATGAGGACCAATTAGACGTCACTGTCTATTCTTATGATAGTCATAAAAAGTGTTAGGGATGGACAAGGGTGGGGGTGGGTTTTTTTGGAGATTCCTGAGGAGTGAGGCCTCGGAAAAAGCCAGGAAATCCACTCTGATTACTCCCAGACTGCCCCCCTCTGCGAAGAAAAGACGTGAACAAGACAGAACAAGGTGAGGAAGAAGACTGGTGTGGCAGGCAGCCATTAGAATGCTTAAGGGAGTCTTTTCCCTGAATCATTACCTGCACTAATTATGATTTCACAATGACATCATTCTGTGACTCTCTATTCACTTAAAATAGGGGCAGGGATTCCAGTAAATTCAAGAAAGTACAGTTTCATATTTATTTCCATCCTTACACAATATTTCTAACTAATTTCAGTGACTATGCATAAAAATTACACTTCCTTAAATAGGTTAATGAATGTTATGGATAAACCCCTCCATCCAAGCTGGTCATATTCACGTTTCATGGATCACTCGCAGTTAGTTTAGAATATTATATTGTGTTAGATGCACCAAAGGTTGCTGTATGAGACAGTGAAACCCAAGGTAAGCATTTGGATGTACCCAGCATTCATAAATCAAATTGCTGTGGTGTGTCCAACCAAAAATCTTCTCTGGGGATAATTTTCACATGCGTATTCACTTTTTTCCACAAAAGTAAATATTCATTATTTCAGTTCCAATGAATTATAACTTGATATACACATTAATATGGCGATGGAACTGAAAATGACTTTTTTCAGAGAATAGCTCCGGATGCGCTCTAACTTTCTGAGGATAGAAATGAATGTATTGGTGCCATGTCACACCCTGACATTGGGGCCACATCTCTTGCCTCTTTTTTCTATTTGTAAGCATTAACCATGCAGGTTCTCTGTATTTATATAGACTGTAAATAACTATGATGAAAAATAACAAGATACGAAGCAACTGATTGTTAAATGAAAACGCTTTATGAAATAGCTTTATGTTGAGGCCTCAACTCTAACCAATCATCCCATAATGAACACATCTGTAGTGTTTTCCAGGCCTTTCATACGCGGCCATCATGTAAATAATACGTCTTTCGCAGGCAACAACCCTTGAGCATCTGGACTTGCTTTGTGCTTTATGGGCCGAGACGGCGAAACAATGGTAATGACAGTGATTATCATTCAAATTTATGGCAGTGTGGAGGTGGCAGTTCAGCCCGAGAATGGTGGAATCTGAGCCGGGGCCGTTTCGTGTGACGTAACCTGGGGGGAGCCGCAGCTGCCCGGCTTGAGCAAGCGGTGCGGATGCGATTTTGGCCGGACTAGGAGAGGGGGCGGTGGCTTGGGGGGAGACACATTCCTTCCACACGACATCACAGAGGCGACCCGGGCTGACCTCAGAGTAACCTCCAATGATTGGCTAGATTTCCATGGGGGTGTCGTGCTGGGTGGTGGTGGTGATGGTGGTGGTGGTGGTGGTGGTGGTGGTGGGGGGGGGGGGGGGGGGCTTTCTGGAGCAGTCCATGCAGTAAATGCAACTTCAGAAACCCTCCACAGTCAAAGCATTTTATATAAATAGTCACACAGTGAGATCTTACAAACTGTGTGTTTGAGTCATCCAAATTGAGTGCGTTTTAATGCTGAAACCATACTTTTTTGGCTGCTCCAGGCCGCTGTGGTTAGCTGAGTGTTTGATGATCTCTTTGTTGGTTCTGATTGCATCATCCCCAGTCTTTGGGATTAGCTCTTAGTGGTAGCCAGACGTCTCTCTTTCGCAGTCCTATTTTTCTCCTTGAAAGCTGCTGAAAAGCTTTATGACTGCATCTGGAAATCCCAAGGTGCTCACTCCTGTGGCTGAGGCTTTTATTCACCCTGAGAGAAAACATTTCAATACGGACAAAAAAAAATACAAAACAGAGAAAGAATGGACACAGAAAAGTTAATAAGTAGTGCTTCAGCTCTTAGTAAATTACTGCCACCGCAACTCATTCATCAGTCTTAGGAATGAGGGATTCATCACTCTGCGGTGTTGAGGTGATGGACCCAGTGTCGGAGATAATTACATTACAAATAACATTTTTGAAAATACTATGGAGAGACTAAGTGAAGGGCTGGGAAACGTATGGCCGCCATATGCACTCTGTGAGAGTCTAGTCAGCTTCATGCTGTGGGCAGGGGGTGTCGAAGAGCAAGGTGACGATGCATGGATTAGACGTGTGCTGAGAAGCTCTGGCACGGCACATTGCTCTGTACAAACACACAGAGAAAGGAGGGGGCTGTAAGCTCACCTTTGGGCTTTTCCAGGGGTCGCTGGGTACCCTAGAGGGGGCACTGATCACATGACCTGGGGGTCAAAGCTCTGCTGCTGAGAACACAAAGACATACTGTGTCTCTTCGCCCACCTTCTCAGAGCATCTAAACAACACGAGGTCCTCTGTGTGTGCGTCTGTCTGTATAAGTGCATGGATGTGTGTATGGGTGTCTGTATTATGTGTGTGAATGTGCGTATACATATGCATATGTGTTACTATGGGCTAAGGCATGTATGCATGTGTGTATGCATGCATGTACATATGCACCTTTGTATGCGCGCATGTGTGCATATGAGAGTGTGTGTTCAAGTGTACTGTATGTACTCATGTGTACCTGTGTATATGTGTGTGCTTTCATGAGTGTGTACATATGTGCATATGTATGTCTGTGTATGAATGCGTGTAAGTGTGTGAATGTCTTCATGTGTATTTGTATGTGTGTGTGTGTGTGTGTGTGTGGATGTGTACACTTATTAATGACTGCATTTATTTTCCTTACACACAGAAACTCACTGGTGGGGAGTGGGGATATGTGTGAGGTCAACTAAGTCAAATGCATCCCTGGCCATAACTTTGGTGCTGTGTGGCAACCCCGACTCCCCAATGACCAATCAGCATTCTGAGACACTGTTCCTCTGAGAATTGTGGGGCAGAGGTCAGGGGTCAACGGATTAATATGACTTCTGCCACAGCAGTAAGTGTCTAACTGTATGCTGAAGCACAGCCCATTGGGAAGTCATGAAAACATCAGCAGCCATAAAAGGAACACAGATACGTAGCTAACATGCATTCATCCCTCATCATTATTTTGTTTTTGGTTCATTCGTCATTTGTGCAAATGGGTTTGGGATTGATTGCACTCATTTCAGCTGCCCATTTCCAATCAGATACTGTATCTGTATGTTTATAGTGTGACTTCTGCTTCTGTGTACCCATGCTGCAAATCTCTCAATGAGCCCTGTTAAGTGCTGGAGGCACAAGGCTCGCATTACCGAAGAGGCTTGTTGAACTGAGCAATTACTGTAATTGCTGAAGCCCAATGGATTAAGTGATTTTGTCACATTTCTATGGTGAGAGGAGGAAACTGATTGCTATCTGTAGCTGTTGTGACCCCCAATCCACCATCACCACCACCTCCATCATGGTGTTGAAATGATTATAAGCATTACTGAATGTTTTGCACTGACTCTAATGTGTAATGAGTGCTGTTACGACAGGGCACAGTCTCTTTACATCAGGAACTTACTCCTCTACTGTGTTGCATGTTTGGAGTGGTCAAAGGAACACCTGGATTCAAAACCAGAGACATCTCCGCAGCCTTCCTTTTCGACCCTTGTTTTTTTGACCTTGTTGATCAAAGCATCTTCCTCTGGCCTCTTGACACAGGGACTGAAGGTATGAATTTAGTGTTCAGGCTTTAGGCGGTAGTCTGGCTGAGTAAAGAAGCTTCCATGTCATTCAGTCTTATACCACATACACAGAGAACCTTATCCGACTTTTAAATCCTGAGCATACGCAGCTGAGTGAGCTTTTATCACTTCCTAAGGCCTGATTTGGCACACTGGAGCACCATTGTGACTTCATAGTTGTGGGACAGGCCTTGAGGAGGGCTCCTGTTTGGAACAGACCTGAGTAACTCAGTAGTCTAAACTGAAATGATGTTGATGGATTTTTTCGGGGTCGCTCCTTCGGCTCCAGCACCCATGGCATCAGAGAGGGAGACCGCAATGAGTCAGCCCGGTCCTTTCAGCAGAAAGGGGAGCATGACATCACTGGTGTTAAAAAGACACGTCTCTTTCTCTGCATGCCCTTTGCATTTTGATTCATCTCCTGTGTCAGTGCTCTGAGTGTCTGATAGACTAAACATTGGAAGCTGATTTGTAATCTGTCTCACTGTGATCTAACCTGCACTGGAAACACATCCACTGCAGCCTCAGTTGTTTTTCTTTTTAATGAATGTGCTGAGTTTAATTAAACATACCCTCCCGCTCTCAGTTCTCTGGTGTACCTAATTAATGTGTTTCTTGCTGTTTTATAGTGCCATTGACAAGGAAATCACTGTGGAGCACTCTGAAGCTGATAAAGATAACACTGACCTGAACCCCCTGAGACTGAATGAGCTAATTCAGTACCACATGGCATACCGACTTGAGACAAGAAAAATCAAAGCTCATGGATACAGACATGCTCAATATATTTGGATGTTTATTGCATGATCTTTGCTTTTGATTTGTAAAAATAAATATATATTGCACATGTCACATGGTGTGTTTCCTATCAGGTCATGGTTTACTGCTAATGCCCTTTGCATGTAGGGGTTAGAGCAACACCACTGGGCTTGATTAATAGGTTCTGCCACTTAGATATCCTGAGTGAATTTAGAACTTGTTTGGATAGAACCGAGCTAAATCTGAGCTGTGGAGTTTCATTGTAAAGCAATGCTCCTAATGCTCCTGTTTGGGAGAAATGGCCCAAGGGGGATCTAAATCCTCACATGAAAAATTGTCAGACACTCTGGCCATTTTCAAAGCCACCACAACTCTTTGAACCCCTGATTGCTCGGGCCACCGTTTCTGTTCCTTCGTAAAAATCAGTTTTAATTGGAGGCATTTATCAAACCTGACCCCAGAACTCCACCAAGACAAGGGGAATCTTAGAGGTCCGCTCCATCTTTCAACGTCCATCGAATTACACACCGGATAGCAAGGTCATGGTTATATACGTCTCAGGTGGTTCCCGCCGGACAACACTGTGAACTTTCTAATGATCTGAAGGCCAGGTTTTAATGGCAGGGGCAGAATTCTCGAGGTGATGTCATTTTCTGTGGGTCTGGCACTTTTCCTGAATGTCCTGAGGCACTCATCTGCTGCTGGACTTGCGGTCATTCTCTCTTGGTACTTTCCTGGGTGTTTATTAACATAAAACCATGACTGTTGAGATTATAATCATACCAGTAAAGCAAATTACACTAGAAGGATTACTGTCATTAATGACTCAGCTTCTCTTGTTGGTGATTAATATTGGTAAGGGACCTTTTAAAATTGAGTAACAAGAGGTGAAAGCAGTATTTAATACACTGGTCTCCATTTAGCTGATGATACCACTAATGGATAACTTATGTTTATCACAGGAAAATCCCATCCTCTGCCCCCAAAGTAGAAATAATGAAACTTTACTTCAATCTGATACAACACAGCTGATCTTTTTGTTCCAGCAACCTCCAAGAAAGGATACACACCTCGACAAAAGCTAGATGTTTGTCAGTGTCAGGGCCTAGTCTAGCAAATCATTGATCAATTTCATTTTGGTATTTGGTATAAACTTCACTTTGGTAATTTGATCCATCGTCATGCATGTAGATTGAACATTTTTTAATATCTTCTGACAAAGTATGCTTTCCTTTCAAGCATCTGTTTTTGTCTTCAATTCAATGCAGTTTTAATATTTAATAATAACATTGAATATCATATAACTGAGCATAACCCTAGTTCTTGGTGCAGGGAAGCATGCCACAGTCTCATGTCCCCGAACATGTTTGAGTCCACCTCCCTGCTTGTCTGTTTGGTTGATGTGAATATACTGCTCATACTGTTATTATGGATTATCTCTGTCTGTCTCTTTATCTGTCTCTCTTCCACAGAATCTTGAGTTACATCTACTAAATGATTTAAGATGACAATATGCACCACAAGGACTTCATATATGAAACACTTCCATAAGGTAATGTCAACACTGGCAATATGTTATCAACAGACTTTTAACTGTCAGCTTAGTCAAGGGCACCGCACAACAGTCAGAGAGATCAATGTAATATTTTAGAAATATTACCTTGAGAGGGCATGAGAAAAGTAGACAAAAAGGCTGCAACTAAAAAGAGAGGAACAAGGGCAATTTAAGATGCAGTTTTATCATTTGCGATTCATGTGCCCAAGTTCAAACTCTAAAATCTGAGTACCTGAACACTAAGATAAGGCCCCTTTTTTTAACAGATCAAAGGACAGAATGCCCTTCACTTCGAAACAGAGCTATAATCACTTAGTGATTTTTCTCTCATAAAGCCTACAGTGATTTTCTCACAGACGAAATAGAGAGAAAGTTGGAAAAGCACAAAGAAGAAGGGATGGAGGAGGATCTGCAGTTTTTACACCATGTTTTTCACAGTCCCTTTGGGGCTTTTTGATTTGCCACAAATTACCAATGGGAATATTTCACACACTTTACCAGTTGAGTAAGGAGGGAGTTGATGAATTACAGTTTTTGGGCTCAGTACTGATAGCAGTGGTGACAGATGATTAAACAGACCTTTTTGATGTTAAAATATTTTCAAAGTGACACTCTGGTTGAATAAAAAAATCCATTGAGTCACATCTCCAGGGATTCCAAGTTGGCCCCTGTGAGTGTTTATATGGAGAAGTAATCTTTTTGTCATATATTTACTGAAGCTGTCACTAGCAGGAATGCTTTCCTTTTTAGATGGAAAGTTTGCTGGATTACGTGATAGTTCCGCTGTCACCACAGTACACTAGCTGTGTCCAGGGTTGCTGTTTCCTCCCCGTTGGTCTGCTGTTGATCACCATAGTCTGCTCCAAAATGTAAGTGATATTGCTCTCACCTTAATCTTGTTTCATGGCAGCACAGACAGTTTAAACATAATTGAAGATTATATCATGGTTCCTTTACTGAATCTCTCAGAAAGGAGACAGGGAGCCGGATTTTAAAGTAATTCATCATTAAAACGAGGATCATTTTGGGAAGATCATTGTCAGCGTTGGGAACTAGCCCATGTGTTCACATGACTGTTGATTTCCCAGAAAAGCGCTTTGCTCCAGAACTGGTCCTAGGACCCATTTTACTGTCAGTATTTTGTTAGAGAGGAATCTGTGGATTGGTTGTCCCTTAATGATGCTACATGCTACTTCTCACTGCAATACATGATTGGTGCCACTTAGAATAATGCCAAAGTTTGCCTCACTGTCTCCTCAGTCAGTTTATGTTAAATCTCTTCAGTTAATCAATCAAGCAGTCAAAAGTCAATCAATATAATTTCAACGATAAGTGGTTCATAGTAAATTGTTTACAGTTACTTGCACACATTATATTTTGTCCCTGTTCTTCTTGATATTATTATCATTTTGATGAGTTTTTCACAATCAACTCTCCAGATGGTTTAATAATATTGCTATTTTTGGAGACCCTTGTTTTCTTTACAGAAGCTCCAGAGGGATCAATATTTAGGTATGGAATGCATCGTGCAGCTGGACTACGAATAAGCACAAATCTCTCACTGTGATCGGTCGATTGAGTGTTGCAGGAACTGGAGATGGAGGTGGGGTTAAAGCTTTGCTCAGGTGGGAATTCCTTGACTGCCACTGGGAACCAGTTTCCACCTACACTCTTCTCTATTGCTCTGGAGAGTGATGGGCCCCATGTCCTTGAGCCCCAAGACCAAGGCCACTGCCCCTTGGACCTTCAGAGAAACCTGCCTCGCTTCCCCCCATGCAGACAGACAATGAATCACCCCCGGGTGCTCCCGATGAGGAGAGCAGATAACAATGGCACTCTCTGTTTATACTCCAGTACATTATCCCTCAGCAAGAGGTAAACATAGTGGGATAGATGCTAAAGAGACAGAGAAGGGGGAGAGAGAGGGCATGGCAACATAACTTTCCCCCAGTGTTCTCATGTTTGGAATTCCCTTTCCCCTTCTTTAGCAAGGATAGAGAGTGAGCAAAAGAGAGGGGAAGAGAGATACAGAGGAGGGTAGACAAGGAGAGGCAGATATAGTGAGCTTACACACACACAAATACACACACGCGCACTAACATGCATGCACACACAGAGATTCCCGCCTGACTCACAGGCAATGTCTGGATCATGGCTTCAGCTTCTGCTTTGCGGTCCTATGATTTTAGGGACACACACAGCCCTGTAAATAATGGGCTGACACCCAGACACCAGTTCTTGGGTCTGGAAACAAAAAGAGCTGCAAGGAGTGCCTCTCCCACACGTGATGGGCCAGAACACAGGACAACCTCTGCAGTCAATCAGCCCTCAGTCACAGTTAGGGCTACAAATGTACCCAGAATTATACCCAATATTATATCTGCCCCAGCTACCAGAGGGACTTCTGTGGTCCTTCAAAATATATGTAGGCCCTGTATTACAATTACGTGATCCCTGGATTCAGTCAAGCTACCACCTTAAGTAAAAAAGTCACTTTTTGGTATAATTCAGAGCAGGATTATACTATTTTCTTGCACTAACAAGATGCTTAAATATATGTGCAGTTTACGTAACATGTGACCCTTCTTTCAGTAACATAATCGGAATGCATAATCTTGTCTTTTTCCATACGCTGCTGTGAATCAGGGTTAAAAAAGTGCATCAGTACCACAGCTGAATCAGCAGGGGGCAGCAAGATCTATAGAACAATATGAGTGACAGTCAGTGCTAATTGCACTTTTAAAATGAGTCAGTAGCTGTCCTTTAAAATGTAATCAGGGGTTTCATCCCTCTGATCACAAGAAAATATCACCATATCTGGTCTGCCATTTGCAATTAGACTACTGTTCATCCCTATGGGTCCCTGGACAATGTCTTTCTCTCTTATGCATGCATTCTTTATCAGAAGACCTTTTCTGTGCTGTAACTGGTGTAATAAGGGGTACAAAGCAGGGCTGTTTCATGTCTTTGAGTCTGTGTAATAGGAGACTTTTGGTGCTGAGGTTCTGTCAACAATGATAATATTAACAGGTTTGCCAACATTCCTGGGGAGATCCCAATCACAGGAAGCTTCACTGAGTCTGAGGATGGATTATTAATAGTTTCAAAGTAGACAAAAATGAATTCTACCTTTTTATCAAACCCCAAAATGTCTCATGAAAAAAATAGTCTCATGACTGGAAAGACTTCCATCATTGTAATACATTAGTGATAGGAAAAGATATGATTTGAAATACCAGTTAAAATGAGGTGTTAGTTATGTCACAGACTCATTTTTTGGAGATATTTCAGGTTATGCAATACTTGACCGCAGATCTAGTGTTAGCACCTGCCAATGTTTACCTTCTGTGTGTAACATATTGGCTTCCCCTCATACACAAATCACATTCTGAAGACATAAATATGTTCAGCAGAAAATTTAGAATCAATATATTTCCTGCGTTTCCCCAGAATCCCCTGTCTCATGCAGGTCATTAAACAGAAGCTTGAACAGAAGCTTCTGTACTTTTCAGTACACAGTGTATTTCTCAAAGTGCATGTTATAAAAGTATGTGCAAACAATTAAAGATATGTGAAACCTTGGGAAATATAGTATATTGCAACACAAATAAATAATTTGAAATGAATGTTTGATATTTTGTTTATTGTTGCAGTGTTTTATATTTCTTTGATTTACTATTAATTTACTTTACAGATTTATTGAATATATTTATTTGACTGAATTTGTTGCCATTATCATTATTAATGTCCCCTGCATTAAGTGACATCATGCCAGTAAAAGCAAAGCAAGAGTAGTAGTCCCTTTATCTGGAGACTGTATGGGTTTTAGCATAGCTAGACAGTTGTAAACAGTGATCAAGGACTCTGGTTCTAAATGTACAGTAGACTTATCCCCACGTCCCACTTTAGCCTTACACCAGGTCACTATGGCAGAGAACAGTGGGAGTCCACAAAATGAGGTCATTCCCCAGGGACAGTTCAATATGTAATTATCATCAAAAGCCACAATCCAGACACGGGCCGCCTTTGCTGTGTCACTGCCGATCCAGACGTGAAGTCTCTAACAGGTCCCTCCAAGTCAACCTTGGGCCATAATCTCATCAATGCACACCATGCTTATGCATTTTTCCCTGTTTAAGCCCAGAGAATGATAACAATAAAAAAACCATTACTCCAAAAAATTCATAATGTTATAAAATGGAGTGACAATAAAAATGATCCTGAACAATAACAATGGCAATCACTGGGTTCATGTCCAGTGTGATTTTCTTTTTTTTGCATTGTAATGATGAAATACAAACAGTACTGTTTAAAAGTAAATAATACAGAGAATGATCATCATCACCATCTCTAACATTGATTCATCCAATGGGAATTCTGAAGCATAAAGAAGCGCCTGACCACTGGACCACAAATGAGTGACATCACCGCACCTGTGCTCAATCCAGTGACGCCCCTGGAAGCCAGGAGTGCAACGCATTGCTACAGCACTGTAGAGGGAAGACTGGTCCCACTTTACCTTAAGTGGCTCTAATACCAGTGTATTAACACTCTAGCTATGTAGGTACTACTGTGTACCTACATAGTAACTACTATGTACATACATACTTTGTTCATAGAATTACACAAGCCACAAACAGTTTAAAAAATTGTCAGTACTATGTAAGCATGTGTGTGTGCGGGTGCATTACATTGTGGATAGAGTGTAAATACCCCAAACACTTAGCCAATGTGAAATGAGACCTACATATCTATGGCTGCAGTGCTGTAGAGGGATAATTACAAGCGGTGAAAGATCCTCCCCTCTCTGAGCTGAAGGGAAGATTCATTGAGGACAGAGTTCCCAATTTCCGTTGCAAAAGTGTTCATTCTCTCCTGTGTGCCGGTTTTGTGAGGAACAGCGCAGCAAGGTAAAAGCCCCTTGTTGCTTCCCACTGATTAACGATGTTAGTGGTTTGAATGTAAACAGAGCATTCTCAGTGAGAGTGTAGCACACTGACCCCACGGGAGGAACACTGAGAGATTCTCTGATCGAATCCCCACCTGCAGGCCACGAGACTGAAGGGTTTGTCTGTATTTTTATGTCCCCAAAAACTGCTTTCGTCCACTCGGGGGGCTAAAGAAAGCCAATGTACTAAATTTACTTCCTCTCCCATAGTACTCTTGGAGATAATATATATGTATCTGCATGTTTTTAAAATATGCTGAACAAACATTGCATCTCCAGATCTAAAAATGTTGAATTCTCGTTTATGGTTTGGCTAAAACAAAAATGGCCGAACGTGTATTTTGGCTCAGTTGTTGATTCCCAATCTGTACAATCTGTTACATAAAAATTCCACTAGAGTAGATAAACACATTAGAATATTTTCAAGCACTGCAGGAGTTTTTCTCTGGTCACATTATAATAGTAGCACTAATTAAGCACGGTGACCTAGGGGGCTCTGGTAATTTGTTGGTAATCTGTTGACACAGTCGGCTCACAGGGGCAGAGGGTACAAACCCAGATGTGTCTTTCTGCTCAATGTGCCTTTTACAGGAATCAGAACCAGTCGTGGTGGGATGTCATGAAGGAAGTGAATGTGTTTATTTGCTTAAGCAGGAAGGATGGAGAATGGGGTATTTACTCAAGACGTTTCCACATGAACGATATAAGCAAGCAGATAAACTCTTATCATATTGCACAGAAGACATTTCTGAAGACATTGTGTTTAGTTTTTTAGTATTGTTGCTATATTAAAATGTTTGCAAGTTTCAAGGATGAAGTCTCCTAACTATTTATGGCAAAAATAACCTCATCCTCTTCACTCACAGGTTTTTTAAATTCTGTCCAGCTGCTGCATCTTACATAAGACACCATTTTAATGATGAAGAGCCTTTCTTTTTCTGCATGGTAGTATTTTTGTAGAATCACATCATGCCATCACACTTCCAATGACTCAAAGCCCTTTACATATGTGGGCTCGCAAAGACAGTGGACATAAATCACAGCTGCTGGAAGGGAACAGAAAACACCAAGTATCACTAAAAATAATTACACTCCTAAAACTGAAGAACTGACTTTACTTGCATTGCGAAATATCCTGACTGAAAGCATTGTTTAGCTAACAGTAGGTTTTAATGAGCACGGAGGACAGGACAACCATTCGCACACAAATATGCATTGGGCTGTGAATAATATCTTTTGAGTAATTCAGTGGTTTACAGCTCAGCTTTGCAGTTAAGTAACTGTGTTGTTTGGCACTTCCCTTGATTTCATCATCACCATAGCTGTGTGCTCCAACCTGGACAACCAAGAGCTGATATCCAGGTATGCGTGATCAAGACTTTGGTGTCCCATTGCTAGGATGTAGGGGACAGTTGCACTTTGCTGAATGTCCAAGTCCAACCAGTGACTCACAAAAGGAGCATCCCTTTTTATAAGATTCTAAAGAGAAGGCAATCCTTTCTTAGTGATGTTTTCACTCTAGGCTTGTCCAGTCTAGGTTGGCCTGTTTGACGAACCCATTGCTCTCTGAGAGAACACTTACATATTTCAGACATGTTCAACTTTAACACTTTAAGAATCTAGTGTGCAATGGATTTTTAGAATCTGCAAAGGCACAGTTATCAGAGTACTCAGCCCTCACAGTAGTTAGATCAGTGGCTTACAGTGCAGGCATGAGGAGAGAAAGGAGAGAGAGGAGCGGAGAGAGGAGAGGAGAGATAGAAAGGGGAAAGGGAGGAAATGATCAGAGAGAGAGAAGAGGAAAGAGGAGGAAGAAAGAGAATGGCTTTACCTTGAATACCTTGATGGCCTGGGCCTGCAGCTGATAAGATCTTCTCAGAGAACAAGACCAAGGCAGTCATTAAGTTTGTGCTGCGTCTCGCTTATGGGCCTTGACCAATCAGCTAAGGAAACTTGAGTAGCTCTCCTTTGGGAATCCTATGTCATTCTGGAGCCGACATACAGTAGCTCCATTCACCAGCCTTGCCCTACCAACAACCACATGGCAGGGGAGCGGGGTGAGTCACCAAGACCTTGCTCACAGCAAGCCAGTGTGGGATATCCCATGACATTAGAGTCTATTGCAAGGGTAAATTGCTGTGCCAGTCATAAATGTAAATTGCCAAGACTTTGAGGAGTCTGAACATCACTGACTGTATCACCATATAGCAGCACAAAAACATTATTATCAACTAATCAATTAATCTCAAATTTTATTTAGTTTTCCACTTGAAATAGATCTTCTAAATCTGTTTTTTGGCAGTGGTGAAGTGTCTTTTTTTTCTTGCTAAAAGCAAATGTAATCTACGCATTTTGATATTTTTTGAACTGTAAATGTAATGGAAAGTTAAGTAACTGCACTTTGCACGTTGACTGTGTTTATAAATCTACAGATTTTGATTTCAAAAACCTCCATCTGTTCAACTACAATATTTAATAGATCGAATAAATGATTTGACACATTCTGTCTGCTGAGTATTTCTTGCCTTTGTTTTTGGTGTTCAAACAAATGTGGTTTGGCTGTTCTCAGTTTAAACTGTTTTGCCAGACTTCTCCAGGATTTATGTTGTGCGAGACAGCAGGGATCAGCATTGGACAGACTCGTAATCACCTCTGTCTCAGCTTTATGGACTACCCTTAGTGCTCCTGTCTGTTTGCTGTGCTGTATTTAATGGGTCTACTTTATCAGCTTTGGATATGCTAATCTGCCAGCAATGGTGTCATGTTCGTGTTTGGCTAAGTGACACTGTTTCTCACAACATCTTGCATACCGCGTATAGAAAATTGAAGAGATGCCTCTGTTGGCTGTTGGAGTAGATTGGTAGAGATGTTAACAGATATGCCAGAAAAGCAGCAATGCAAAATACATAGAACCATGAAATTGAAATGTAGAAAAAGTTTATCAGGCCCCTCTGAGATATAGATTATGGACATGAATGGCATGAGCAGATTGGCTGGCCTTAAAACCAAAATTTCCTTAAGCTTTTGTCACAGCTCCACAAAACCACTACCACAAAGTTTTAGTTTAACTCTCTTTGGTGCATTCTTTCTCTTTCTCAGGGTGTGACAACGTTGATAAGATGCCGAAGAGATGCTTGCAGCTGCTCTAACTTGGAAATTTTGAAATTATGCTGCTGTTACATAAGTTATGTGAATGTGGCCATCAAACCTTCACCCTCTTGGGCCTTTGGTTATACAACAGGAACACCTGCATTTCTTTTGAATGCCCACCCTCCCTCTCTAATTTCTTAGAATAAAGTCATTAAAATAAAGCCTAGAAACAAATGACTCCATGGCATGAAAAGAAGCTCTTAAAAAACAGCAAACTGTTGAACCAGTGTTTTCACTTGGGAGCACATAAGCTTGCGCAAACCTGAACTCAGACCTGACGAAACATGTGAGTTTGTTCTGAAAGATGCTTACATTGTTTATCAGCCTCCACGGTCCAGAGAGTTATGTTCCAAGTGCTCGTTGGAGGAAGTGTGAGGGTGACTGCTTACCACAAGCTGTTTCGCTTCCTCCAGGAGCTTTTCTTGGAATTGGAATCTGTTTTTTTGCTAGCAGGTGGACTGTGAGTGAGAACACCATCTGACAGACAGAGAAGGGAGAGAGAGGCAGGAGAGGAGGGCACAAGATTGGATGGATTGAAAGGTGGGGAAAAACGAAGAGTGAACAGATGAGATGTGTTTGAGAGACAGCCAAAATCCAAAATCAAAAGTGAGAGTAAATGTAAAATCAAAAGTAACAGTAATTGCCAAATGACTGTTTCCACTTGTACACATTCCCCTCTGTGCAATACAGCAGATGACATTTTTGGCAGCATAATCCTCTCCCTCCATTGGACTTCAGGCTCCACCTCACTGGCAAGCAAAGACTACTATGCATTTATTGTCCATATCTGATCAACAGTGATAGTCATCCAGACACCTCTCACACATGGCATTAAAATATGTTCGAAAGGTGTCCCCATTGTCTGCAGTTTGAACATATTTCACTTTTCCCTCATGGGAAATATGTAAATCATAATCTGATGTGTGAAATGGTGGGTATAATTGATCTGACAACATTAGAGTAATGAGATAACATATAACATAGGTCAGTTTATTTCCTTGATTCTTTTAAATATTACAGTGACAATTAAATTGTGCTGTTTGTTGTTTTCAGTTGCCTAGGTGGCACAGGCTTAGGGTTACTGCCACTCCTGAAACAATTTTGGGTGCACAAGTTGTAGTACTTTGTCTCACTACCAAGGAAGAGACCAGCTTTGTAGAATAACTACATACATTCAAAGAAGATGTAAACAAGGCAAATATGCAGCGCACATGATGGCAGCCTCAGTTTATGCCACAACAGTGTAGAGAGGCTTGCAGGTTTTCTGTCCTGGGCCATAATGCATTCTTGACAACCTTGGGAGGTGGTTCGGCAAATGCAGTCACAAGCAGATTTACATATTTCTTCTTAGCATTTACAACTGCCGCTTGGATCTTTCCCAGCATCTGATCAGGGATGTGTTTAATACTGGGTGAAAATGGCATTGAGATCAGTTTATTCATGTTTGACTCTGCTCTCTCTGATGTACAGGATATTCAGTGAGTTGGTTACATTTCCCCCAGTAGGAGCTCAGGCTGAAGGCAGCTCTCTCTGTACAGCAGCATACATCAGTTATCCTCAGGAATCAGAATTTATCCACAAAGTTCCAGAATAAATAAACCTGAGAATGCAGCTGCTTCTGTATGTGGTCATATTCTATTTCATTGTTGTAAAAGAGGATTCATATCTCTTTGGACCACAGGGACATTAACCTTGCCTGTTTGTCTTGGCCCTCAATATTTCAGAATCTACATGACCACTGTGTCATACATACACCAGTGGAGTATCTTGCTTATATTGAATTCCACAAATAAACAATATTTACAAGCTCCTGGGTCTTCAGGTCTCTTAAGTTGTCACATGAGCTGTCCAAAATCTACAAACATGTAGCAACATTGAAAAGTGCTAATAGAGGCAGTAAGATTTATGAATATTACAGCAGGGGTGTAGAACAGCTCTGTCTATATTATTTCCCTTCACTCGCACACATAGGGCTAACATTTGATCTGATGTTTTGACAGTCCAAAATTGCTTTTGGTTTTCCCTCTAGGATTTTATTAATATTGGCCCCAGCATCCATAAATGGGAGTGCCTATCTGAGATCATACTGAGTGTGACAAAAATACAGCATGCATAGAATACAGGCATAGATGTGTGACATCTAACCATAACCTGGCTGTGGTTCCTCTTGGCACTGCAATGACTGAAGGTCTTTGCCTTTCTGTCACTGTTAAAGTGAAGGCTTTGCTTTCATCATGGATTCAATGGTCCTATTCAAAGGTCTTTCCTTGAGATTGATGCCATTGTTTATACATTGAGAATTGGGTCCAGGTTACCTTCTAAGCATGCATTTGTTAAACAAAAAATGTCATTCCCTTTTGGTAGAAGTAAAGACATAATTGCAAGATTTAAGGAGAGAAAAAATACATTAGGATTTCCTCATTAACTTGTTTCCAATAATTCCATTCCTGTAAAGTATCAAAGCTGTCATGGGAGGGGGAGGGTGGGTTTGGGGCTTAGGCACCGCATCAGAGGAATTACTAGAGGACATACTATTACAAAACCTGTGCAGGTCATTTCAACACCCCTGCATGCGCTCATCTGCACAAAGTAAAGTTCTGCATTATGTCAAATGAGTGCCTCCACAATGCTGAAGCAGAATTTCTGAGTGTATTTTCCCACATCTCGATATGGCCTGATCCTAAGTCACAGCTGTCTTTGGATTTAAACAGAACAGGACAGTGGATGAACAGCTTCTTCTTTCTCTCAGGACTGATTCTTTTGTATTCTTAGGCCCGATTCTTTTGCTGTCAGTGCTTTGATGTAAAGAATCATCCAACTAAGTAGCAAGAAGGGATCACATGAGGCTTACAAATCATATTTCATCTAGCAAGAACTTCATCATTTATATCTGTCTCTTTCAATATTTACAGTTATTTTCATTTTCACACTACCCTTCAATACTCCTGGAAACCAGCTACCTTAATGCAGTGGCATTCAATCTATATCTCATGGGTTTCAAACCAGATCTCAATTTGGCGACACATTTGATTCAGTGGATTTGTACATCATATCATGCCATATCACATGATAAAGAGCTTTTTGTGAAGGAGTGGGCTTTATTTCAAGACGACCTCATATGACACCATGGCCTTACTCACCCCCTGAACAGGGATTCACCAAAAACAGAATCCACTTTATTCTTAGGGGAAATTTCCATCACATTTCCTGTAGCCTACTGACATTAGCACACTGTGCACTTGGGTTCCCCTGGCAACCAAATATTGAAATTGAGCGCAGGAGAAACAAAACTATTGGCGAGCCATTGGAGTAATTCCTCGCAAGTTTTGGATGGACACAGTCAAATAGATTCTTGGATCTGCAGAGTTTCCCACAGAAAGAATAAAGGGGAGTTCACCGCTCTGATGCGAGGTGTTCTGGTTCTGGTCCGAACAGCACATTCCAATTCACAGACAGCGGAGCGCGGGAATGAAGAGCAGTGGGCCTGGTTTCCGAGAAACCGAGATGATCTGAACAGACACCGGCAAAAGCAGGAAGTAAAAGATGCCTAAGCAATTTTACCAAAGTAAAGCCACACATGCATACAAAATAAGTTTGCTTGTGTGAAAAGAGCAGACTATACGATCTCTAGTAACTCTAGTAACAGTCATGGCTAAGCAATGGAATTTGAAAAAGAACCTTAGGTATACTCTTCTCCATTATTATTACATTGTAAAAACATATTCAAAATGTGACAAGAATAGGAAATGGGTTTGCTGTAGACTGGCAGATTGTGAAGTTAATATTGTCATTCTCCTGTGACTGGACTTGACGCAGTGATTCTCTTCAGATTCTTTTCAGTACTCCAAACATTTTTTTTTTTTCCAATCTTTTTTAAACGTTCCTCATCTTAAGAAAAATTACTCTGTGCAGCGTAGAGAAATAACTCCAACTATAGGCCCAAAACATGGCTGTAACATCAGTGACATCACTTTGTTCCAAATGAGAGTTAGATTATGAAGGTTGCACCATGCAAGAATAAGACTGTATGGATTGATAAATCCCAGGCATGTTGTATGTTACTCTTAATGAAGGGAGAATCAAGCCACAATGGTATTTCCGGGTAAATTACTGCTGATAATTCTTTGGTGTATATGTTCATATTTACATCTCAGGGAAGGTAAAAAACAGACACAGAGTAAATTGTTTAGTGATGGAATGTCCCTTGTTATTGTTTGTAATGAATCTATTTAATGCAGCGCACAGCGATGAGTGGTCATTAGGTATTTTTGTCACTCTGGCACAGGCCGTACAGATCACATCATTTCTGGACCTTGTTTTCCTGGATGTCAAAGGCAAAGTGATTAAGCAGCACAGGAAGACTTCCATGTCACACAATCCAATTTCCCAGAACCAACTAATTATTCAAAGTCCTTTTAAAAGAAGTCAATAATATTGCTATCAATTTTTAATACTTCTCTCATGCAAGGAAAAGCGTGCATTGGTAGCAGATTGATGAAGCTTTCAGTGCATGCCTGGAGAAATACCCTGGAAATGAGAGGAGAATCGGCTTTTTATTTTGGCTGGACTGGCTTTGGGAAATAATCTGTTTTGGGAGATAAGGGGTCTGTGGGTGTGTGGAATGGGGCCCAGCCCAAATCCCACACAACCATTGTAGGAAACATTAAAGAGGTCCTCTTGTTAAATCACTCTTCCTTTGGAGGGATGGCTGGGGAATGATATAAGACTTTGATGAAGACACTTTCTGACCCTCCCACAATGGAAGGAAGCACTCTGGGAATTAGTTATTTGTACAAAACTGCCACCTGCGCAGACAGATTGCGAGCTGCTCGTGCACGGACCACATGGACCTCAGCCTGAAACTGAGCAGCGCTTAAGCCAGTACTGGCTTAGGCCGGGATCTCCCTGAATTAAATTTTATTTGCAGCCATATCAGGTTATGCTGACAGCAGAGGCAGACGTTCCACATACCAATAACATCTTTATCTCATTCAGTGCTCCCTTGGCCTTAAAATGAAACAAAGGGAGCTCCAGTGACCCTGGCCCTAACCCCAATTAACACAAGCCTTTGCACTGCAGTTAGACACGAGGCACTGGCATTTGACTTTTGACATACTTTGCCAATTATTGTATAAACTGTTTCCTCCAACTAACAGCATTTCATTCTGCAACCTGTGGCCGACTTACACAAAATTGATGATACGCATGTGTCTGAAAAACATCAATAAGCAAGCAACAGGTGAGGTGAGAATGGTAATGTTTGCAATTACAGTGCCAGTCAGAATTTAGACAGAAACGGAGCATGAGCAAACATTGGGAGTTCAGTGTGGCAGGTGTGTTTCCTCCCATGGAGGAATCCATGGATCATAAATTCCACCTGCACAGACATCACACTGTATATAGCCACAACAGTCACTGTATACAGCCCTTTAAACCTCGAAACAAGAGCAGAATGTGAAGAAAAGGCAGATTGTTATCTTCTCTCACCCCCCCCCCCCCCCCCCCCCCCCCAAAAAAAAAAAAAGAAAGAAAGTTGGACAACTTGCTGGAAACACAGCAAGAAATTCCACTCCTCACCTCGTGTCCCTTCCAGACTTCACACCCAGACTTTTCTGCCGAAGCCTGCCGAGGCTTGAGAGTGATTAGTCATGTGCTAAATTTTTGCTCACTGTTTTTGGAACACAGTGCAATAAAAATAGTCCCCACCCCCTTTAGGGAGATCAGGATGAATGGGAAATTGTGACCGCTGAGATGCAAAGAAATCATCTGTGGGATGTTTGTATGGACCACAGCTGAATGTATTTATGGATGAGGAAAAGAGATGGAATGGTCGTGTGTTTGGTCCCATGGAGTGGTCTTGTTACCTTAAGTGTATGATCCTGTGATGGGAGAGGTGAAAATCACATGCCTCCACTGGCGTATAGTGCAGAAGACAGCAGGAAAACTCATGGAAAGGCAAAAATCTGTGTGGTGGAAATCGTAAGGATAGGGAGATAGGGAAATGGGTTTGTAACTCTAGATGGCACAGGTCTGGCTCTGGAGTGGAGAATTCCTGTTATACTCTTGAACAATGCGCTGATCTTGTATTACTGAAGTACATATCCAGTTATTGCAGTTATTGAATAGTTTGTAAATACGTATGCAATATAGTTCAGTCTCGGCCAGCTAAGCAAACTAATAAATAAACATACTAGTGTGTGTGGCTTATCCAAATATGATATCTATCCTTTATATCTATAATATCTATCATTTTACAAGGCTCTTCTAAATATTCTTTAACAATTATTGATATGTAGTTAATTGATACATAGTTTTGTAAATACCCATATAATCCTACTGAATAAAGCATGGGTTAGCAATTGCCTCCATCAAACAATACGTGTTAAAATTCACAGAGATCATTAACATTAACTATTTCATTGCAATAGTGTACAAGTTGCCAGACCCCAAATTCCCAATATATAGCTGGAAGTTATGCGGCTGACCTCTTTCGTATGACTGCTTATCAGTGGCCACTATTGATTTCACCAGCTCCCAACAATGTGCATTAGAGCACCCACTGTCCCCTTTTGAGTCCACTGCCCCACTCCAAGCAGCGCTAGCGAACCTGTCAGCTGTGATCTGGACTGCTTTTTGGGGACATCCTGAGCAGGCACAAAGATTTCGGGGGCTTCTTTCTGTGGGAGCCCTCATTCAATAGGGCAATGGCTGGCGACACGAGAGAGCCATCGCTCCGGTGACCTCTGAACCTAAGACCCTGTGTTTTTATTTTATCTGTGTGTCCTGGTAGGAAGTGATAGGACGGACGGGAGTCTCCAGCACCCCTGGTCTGTTTTGGGGTGTAGATAACGGCTTCCACAGACTCACAGCACCTGAAAAGGACCAAGCGGATGCTGCAGTCAGGCTTCCAGGCTCCCTGCACCCTGTACCTCCAAACTACATCATGCCAAACAGCGGACGGTGGCGCTATTCTGGCTGATGGGATGACATCGCATGGGATGATCTGCTGAAAGTAAAACGGTATGATTTTCTGTGTTATGTATATTTTTCACGCAGTGTATGACCCTCCAAGTCTTACATCTAAGACTGGGAAAATGATGTGCATTTCATACAATATATACAGCATGTCATTTCTGTAATTTGGTGATCCTGGGGGAAGACTTTGAACTGTTAACTTCTTGTTAGCATGTTCATGAGGAATCAAACAAGTGACATGATTTTCTGCTGCAAAGAAGCTGGCCAACACTTCTTACATAAAAGAAGCAGAAAAGAGCACAGGTTAAAAAAAAACTATTTTAAAACCCAACAAACAAGACAACGGAAACCTACACAAACCAACAGCAAGAACAAAATGAGCCTCTCCCCTGCTCTCCATCCACACCTGTATTTAATCAACCTTCAATTAGGCAGGTGTGGCTTGTTAGCCAATAGGCTGGTTCCCATACAGATTACCAACATATGAACAATTACAGATTAAAGTTAATGATTAACACAATTTACATTTCGTTTCTGGGGGGTGAAGGCTCCCCTTCACAGCTGCAAAGGGTTTGGTGTGTGGGTTAGTTAGCCTGTACAGATTGTATGTTTGCCTGTAGAAATACTACACTGTAGCAAAAGACTCATTGTGGGTTATATTGCTGTATCTGATATATTTCACATTTCTTGAGACTAAAGGTGGCCTCACTTTTGTAATTTGTAATATAATGCATTTAATGCATATAATGCATTTTCTGTAACACACTAGGAATGTGGAGTGTTAAGTGATTCTCTCATCTCTGATTGTCTCAGTCTCCATAATGTAATATATCATCCAGGAATTCATGTTAGTCCATCACCATTTTAGGTTGGCTCTGTCTCTTTCAGCCAGTTTAAACACCTGATAGAACTGTTGACTGAGATGTTTACGTGTTGAAAGAGATGTTGATGTTGATGTTGATCAATCTCATTTTTTGATTGGCTAAAAGACATGGTCCCCCATTCCAGTCTATTCAACACTAATATCCAGACATCTCAAAGTAGCCTTTATATGACATCAAAATGATATCCGTGGCTATTTTTGATCCCATTCTTTTATTTCAGACCTGGCTGTCTGGAGAGGATAACTCAGCAGACTTTTAACCTGGACTCAGTCAGAGTGGTGTCTAGTCTTAGATCACAGATTTATGACACAAGCTGTGCAGTCCATCAGGACACTGATAATGATGGATTGGCATCAACATCCAGCAGTCTGCAATGTCCCGAACCCCATCATGCAGCAGAGTCTGTGATTAATTAACACCCCCAGGGTACCAGGCAGCCTGGCTTCCTGTTAATTGCTGAAGGGTCGCATAATTCAGCAGATGAGTCAGTTATAACACATGCTGGTGACTGACAGTAAGATCTAAGACCCAGGTGTGATTTTTAGCTTTCTATTTTAAAATATAATCTCTGGCTCTGATGGCCTAAAGTATAAATAATAAGGAAAAGGAGAATACATTCACTACATTTGGGCATTGGTGCCTAATGGCTGACCGAGGCCCAAGAACTGTTCTTGCACCACAATGGCTTTCTAGGAGGTCTCTCAGTTACAGCAAACATTAACCAAACACAGCCCTGCATGATTTCAGATATTTGGCGCAAGAAGGCTGCAGGTTAGGACAGCTACTGGCAAGAGGCAACTTATTCCAGATGCCTTGATGAAGGAAAGTTTCAGTGGAATATAAAGTAAGCCAATATTAATGACAGTAAGAATGCTTGACATCATGCACATTTGAAGTTTGAAATAGGAGTGCTCCGCTAAGCACAATTACTATGTCAACTGACATGTCTATGGGTACACATACCATGTTTTTCTCATATAAAAATGGTATAGCATCAAATAGCGTCAAATAACTCTCACCCCCTAAGTGACTATATTTAAGTCAGGAGGTGAGAAGAGAACAGCTGCAACAAACTGTCTTGTTTTTTCATTTGGATTTTAGAGATTTACTGTATTCAGAACAGCAGCTGGAACATGTGTCCATGCATCTGGACCGGACTCGTGAGGCTTTTTAATTTCAGCTCCTTTTGTTGGAGATGTTTTTGTTTTGTTTTCCATGGTTTCGGTGACGGACGCCACCTGCTTCTGTTTTGGGGAAATCAATGAATAGGAGCGAGGAACAAACAGACAGCAACTGTCCACAGTCAAGGCTGTGCGCTTTGGTAGATTCCAGCAAAATATGACATACAACGATAACATCTTCTAAGACCTGTTACACTTGATATTTATTGGTGGAAAAATCTTTGGATTTTCATCCAGAGAAGCCAACTACAGCCCAAAAATTTTGTAAGGGAATATCTGATGAATTGCACCTTGGGTATTACAATCAACATTTGTGCTGGACGACATCTTGTTGTTGTTTTAGTAGTGTAAACACAGTTTTCATCTTTGTCTCCTTAACTACCAATAAGACACAATTAGCTTATTATAAAAACCAAAGTCATATCTGAAAGCACCCTAAACAAACTGTTCAAGAATCCTAGGATGCACTGTGAACAGTGTCTTACAGGCAAGTATCAAAACAAGATGATTGTATGTACGTAATAAACAGTGTTTACTGTCTTAGTCCAACTCCTTTCTATTTGCTAATTAAAAGCTTTGATTTACAGCACTGATGGACTAGCCATTTCTTCTTCATCCATTTAACACACCTTTACCATTGGCTAAAATTATTTGAGAACAACAGAGTGACCCCTGGAAACATTTTTAGCTTTATTGCTTTGAATGCCCCAAACTGAAAAAGCTGCTAAAATAATAATGACTGTAATCCCTGGTGTGTGGACTTTTAACACACAAACATGTAAGAGTAAGACAGTGGCATTGAGTCTTAAAGCAGAAAAACTCCTTTATTTGCTCAGGAAGGAAGACACATACACCAAATTACCTTTCTAGAGAGAACGGAAAATGAAGCATCTCTGATTCATCCCAGACTTGTAAATATATACATTTTCCCACTGTAGTGATTTATCAAACAGTGTTGTCAAATTATGTGCTGTTTATGCTTAGTGCACACTGCACTGAAACAAACACACACACATACACACACACACACGCACACACACACACACACACAAACACACACACACACACACACACACACACAGTATGACACAAATTCCACTGAATGATACCCATCTTGGTCTAAACACATTCCATCACTTCTGTGTATTACATATCCATTCCATGCAGTTATTACTGTTGTCCTGTTGTGGCATAAGCAACAGCCCTTACATTTCTTTCCCTCTGACATACTCTGCTTGAAGTTAACCATGTCTATGCACAAAATCAACAGAAATTAGACATGCACATGTCAGCTGGCATGCACAATTGAAAAACCCCTGACAAGGAGCATGCTAGTTTGAGATGAAAGAACTCTGGAATTCTGTGACTCCTCTTTGTACTGAAATTAATGGGGGTGGGGTGGGGGTTGTTATAGCCATGACCGCCCTGCCTACGGTTTTTAAGACAGAGCCGTGAGGAGAAATAATGAGTAAGCATTCCAGTAATGTTCTGTTGCCCACAGGAGGAAGATGTCTGAAGGGAGGTGGTCTAGTTGCCATAGAAACATCAGTTGTTTCGGTCTTTTCTGGTTAGATGCGCTACAAGAGATGCCAGTTTGTCATCAGCTATTTCCCTCATAAACTCCCACGTCTGTTTCCATGGTGCATTGATTCATTTTGCTGGTAGTGGAAAGTTTTTTTGTCCTGGAATGTGGAGATACCTTGCTCCCATTGGAAAAAAAGCCTCCCAGTTATAATGTTCATCACTGTAATAATGACACATCCAAAACTGCAGGGTTCCTTCAAGTTGTTTATTTCAAACTGCTAATAATGGAGAACAATGCATTATTTTTTAAGTAAATGGTATCATTTTTTTGTAAATGTCATGACAAATGTTTTTCATCTTTCCATACAAGTGATAATTGAATTGAATTGACTTGTAAAATCACTAACCTTTCACAAAAATGTGCTAATTAATCACATGTCCTAATCAATATTGTGCACAATGTGTAGATGATAGTGTAGATGTTTTCAGGAGTAAATGTTTGCAAGAAGTAAATGTGATGGATGGGGCATAATTATAGGAAACATTGTTAAATAGGTAACTAATAAACTGTAATTAGACTGGTCAATCCAGCTCACAAAGAAGGGTTTGAGGGGATTTCTGCAGGGGTGGGGGAAACTGTCCTCTCCAGCCATAATTGTTGCAGAGCCATATTCAAGCAACCACATACCTTGGTGTAATTTCTCACTGAATTCAAGCAATATTGCCAAGTTACCCTAAGTGAAAGCACTATTCAATCAAGGAAAACACCCCTGTTAGAAAACTCCAAAACCATTTATTACAAGAAAATGACTCCTGTATTAAAACCACACTATCATACTAAGGGAGAAAGTGACTTTGCTGTCAAACAGCTCTGGATCTCTAAATGTTTCCTTTTCCAGACTGAATAGACCATTATGTTAAAATAGCTTGGTACTTCTGCATTACCCTTTTCACACTTTAAGACATTAACATAATAAATATAACAAATGTATATTTGTCATAAACTGTTATGAACAGTTTAAGGGTAATTATTGCTAAAGGTATGTTTACTTCCTCCTGTATTTATAGCTCACTAGTGGCCACTGGTTTGTTACTATTTCCTCATTTCTGTGAGTGTGCCAAAGTAATATTAAGACGCACAGAGTTACAGGGATGATGCAGTGCTTGAAATTCCTGCTTTTCACCAAATGCACAAATGCACCTGTTCATGAGAGGAATGCATGGGAAGTTGGCCGGGCATCAAAATGTCAACTTAATCATGCTTTGTAACTTGAGACAGCTCTGAATATTAGTGCTGTCCTTGTTTCCTGCAAGGACAGACAAGCACCATACACAGTAAGCAGGCAAGAGGCCAGAGAACAGCAATCCCACATCATGTTGCCCTCTGCACATTTGCTTTTGATAAGAAAATGCAAGAAGAGCTACCCATATCCCTAAATCAATTAAACACCAAAAAATTCAACATGGAAAGAGTAGCTGCCTTTAATTACCCTGAGGAGAATATGATGTGTAAAGGATAAGAAAAGGTAATGTGGACATTGGTGTTCCTTTTTGCAACTTGCGTTTGATCATGAACTGGTAGAAATATGAGGATAAATGCAAAATATCTAGAAGATATATAAGAAACTTGCAGAATTGCAACTCATAATGGGCCTCAACTCATACTAATACACATTTAAGTCCATGCACAAATAACTAATTTGACCACTGTGATAGAGAAAGATAAACACACACACAGATATATATGTTTCATACATATAGATGTTCCTGTCCATGATAGCACTTAGCCTTTTTTCTGTGTTTTCTGACCCAAGCTAAGGTCCTTTAGTGATAAATCATGATATGTCAATATGTAGGGCCAAGAGACTTCTCTCCTTTTAAAGTTAGAGAAGATGGGTGCTGCCATTCCAAACAGAAAACATCATTGAAAAAGGTTACAAAAAAGGCCCAAGTGGCAAATGGTGTATGTCTCATGGGGGTCAAAGGTTAGTATGTGATCCGAACCACGACTGGCCTGAAAGCTGTCAAGTCAAGGTCAAGGTCTCAATTGAGCCTTTGGAGGCAGGTCGGTATGGAGGACAGAGGTTAAACATTTGGCCCCATCCCAGAAATGTGTTGATGATAGGAAAGGGAGTTGGATTAAGCTGGTCCTCTGTACGGTGGTAAAAAAAAGTGGTAAGGTGATTTCTTAATAAAGGTCTGTAGCGTTTATGTGCCACTGCTGTTGGTAATCGGAACATACTAACATTGTGTGCTGTCTCTCCAGTTCAGGGGATAAGTGTTATGTTTCTTTGAAGAGTTCAAGCTCTCAGTGCATACTGAGGGTTTCCATGGGGTTTGAATGAAGTTCTTGGTTCCACACTATCTGTGTATACTGTGTATATTTTCGTAGCATTATTTAGGGAAGTTAAAAACAATTTGTGGTGTGATGCATTTTTTAACCCAAAGAGCCCTTTTTCACTCTTGACACCTGAAATTTAGTGCATTGCCCAAAGGCGCAATAAAAAAATCCCTCCTGGCATAGTGAGCTATGACCTTTGAGGTCAGAGTTCAATGTTCTGACCACTTATCCACTCTTCTACATACACTGATTGGTAACAGGGCTTCCACACCAATAGGCAATTTTCACATTTTCAAATTCACATCCTATTAGAGATGTATTGTATGACAATATTGCCCACATCGGCACACCCCACACAATTTCTTTTTTGCCATATGATTGTCCAGCTTGGGTCAATTTCTGTCACATCTTTTGGCAATATCTACTACAGTGGAAATTACGCAGAACTCACAGACCAACCCCTGTCCAGACATGGCATCTGTCACAGGAACCTATTATGTGACTATCATAAAAGAAATGATGAAGCAAACTTAACCTTTTGTAAAGTTCTTAACATAACCCTGCTGCTATTGATATGGGTATGTCATCTGTTTCCATCCAAAAATTTCAGCATAGTGGCACTATTTGGACTTGGAGAAACTCACAAAAGAGACAAAACTATTGTGTGAGAGCACACCTGCTCCTGGCTATTTCCTTGGCAACTCAACATTGATTTGGCATTGCTCGATCTCGCGACAGAGAGACTATGTCTTGCTGTTTTGGAAAGAGAAACAAAACAATGATCCTGGCAACCATCTAAGAGGGGAGATTCTGTCATTCCTGTAGGTGGGGAATGGTGTGGCGCAGATTCTGAAACACTGACATGCACTACATATGGCTAAACCTGGGTGGGACACCAGTATTTGTCCCCCAGGGTTCTGAATTGGAAAAACCCAGCTCTGAGAAGGTAGCCCAGATGAAAAAGAGGAAGAAGCCGAGTGTGCATGAAGCTGTTCAAATGGGAAACTTTTCATAGAATGTGCTGTTGTTACAGAGGTGGTCTCTGTTTTAACCTGAACTCCAGATTCATCAGGCGTTCACTGTATGACATCATCCATGGCAGTTTAGCTGATATTACACATGAAGCATTTCTAGATGGGCTTGTCAGCTTGCCCTCCACTGTGTGGCTGCGTTCAATAGCGGAGAGGGAAACTTCAGTTTCATCTTATCTCCCAAAACACCAAACATGTAATTCTCTGATATCTGACACTGCCTGTTACCCTGGCCTGGCACAGCATAAACTGGTCTGGCTAAAGGGGAGGCTGCGGTGGCACTTTATCTGCACAGCCTTGGGACTCAGGCAATGGCAGATATCGCAACTACAAATCAAAGGGGCAGTCAGACAAGGCCATTTAGAATTGATTTATCATGTAATCTCCAGGCTAAACTGCCATGGATGATGTCATGCATAGTGAAATCTCCATTGCAGTTTGTTTGAAAGTGGTGTTAGAATGAATTAACATAAAAAATACATTATGCAGTATTGCTGTTGATAAAAAATACACAAATAACAGCATTAGAATGGAGAGCCTTAGCTTGCAGAACAGTCCAGAGTGTTTTTTTAAGTTAAATATAAATCTTGCATTTCATTCACTCACATGAAGAAAGATTGAGAAAATGCATTCTGTAAAAGAGTCCTTTGTTTTCTTTTTCTCAATAATTTGACAACAGATGGCCCCCAAAAGGTGGGATTCCTTTCCCTCAACCTTCCCTGGCTGTTTCTTCTTCTTATTTCTTCTGCACTTTCTTGCTTTGAGCCAGTGGCTGTTTGGACCCTTTTCCTCTCTCTCTCTCTCTCTCTCTCTCTCCCTCTGTTTTTTTCATGAGGGCAGCACTCTGCCACAGTACCCTTTGCCTGTCAAAGTGACCAAATGCCAACTCCCTCTCAAACCACAGAACAAAGATTTTCATTATTTAGGCCTCTGTGGAGCTGAAGTGAGTGGCCAGCCACAGGCCTGCAGACCCCAGCTCAGCACTCTGACATCATGCCTGGAAGAGCCTCAGTCAGAGAGAGAGAGGGGAACATGGCTTCGATGTGTGGAGTGCCACACAGTGCTGAAATTGAATATTTTGAAATGCAAAGATTGCCAGTTTGACTATGAGGGGAGATACTGCTGTTACATCTTTCACCAAGATATTTCACTTACATTGCCTCAGTAAATATCCAGTTGTATAAATGGACGCTAGCATATGTAAAAAATACAGCCTGTGTAGGTCACTCTTAATAAGTGTCAGGTAAGCAAACGTTCTGGATGTTGAGCTTTCTCTTTAGCGCATTATGTTACATTATATGTCTGTTAGGTCTCTGTTGGGTTTCTTGTTAGCATTTCAAAATGTTAGTCAAGCTACTAGTCACAGCTTCAACACCCAGCATATAGACTGTCCTCATCAAATATCTATGTCACTGAACTTTGTCTAGTCTCCACAGAGAAACTATTTCATTTGGAAGTTGCATGAATGTAATGTAATGTCATGTTCAACTAATCACCTTTTATAAGCTTTTAGCACTTTTTAATCAGCCTCAACTGCAAATTTTGGCACATCTGTTCCTGAACGCTGTGTGTGTTGAATAATATTCACACTCAACAGAAAATGAAGGTTGTAGGGTCTATGTTGCAAAACCATTTGCTTACTTTAGATTTGAAAGACGAAAAGCAAAATTACTTTTTGTCCCCAATACATCTTCCTCCAGATGTCAAAAGTGAGAGCTACTGCACAGCTGGATTGACTCCATAGGCCGATTGGGGCGCAGTTTTAATTGTTGCTACAGCTCAAGGCCATGGTGATTCCAAGGGATGCTGAGGTGTTTAAGTGGCGCCTGGCTGACTGTATTGAAAAGATATCACAGTTTGGCCTAATTTAGTTTTCCAGCTGCCTCATTCATCCAGCTTTACATAAAAAGCTGTGCGTATGATAGCTTAGCATCGCTTGTTTCCCACTTGACCCTTACGTCAAGAAGAAACAGGCACTGTACGTGCTTGGTGGACCCAGCTTTACATAGGTCGTCAGACAGGTACCCTACTGGATTGCGCCGCAGAATGTAGACATTTTTGAGAAACAAGTGACTTCTCAGGACCGATGTGTCCTCAGATGAGTGCAATGGTGTGTATCGTAGTAAAGTGTTGCTGTACGATTTCATCGGTGGCTACAGATCAGGAAGCAGTTTCCCAAGCTCGCACTGCAATGGCTATTTATGTTCCTTTTTTAATGAGATGGTTTCCCATCGCAATGGTCGCTCCCTAAACAAATATTTACATTTTGGTCATAGCTTTTCCATTACTTTCATTAGCTTCCTTAAAATCAAAGATAAGCTATAAAGGCTTCTGCCAATGATGAAGATGCCAAACTTTTCCCGAAACGTTCCTCCCTGCCAGCTGTTTGGGGGTTGTAGTCAAGGTTTCCAAACACAGCTAACATATACAGATCCTGACCAGTCCACCATGTTGTTACCGAACAACAACCGCATTTAAATATTTACTCTGTAAACCCTGAAGTCTCTCTGTGGAGAAGACGTAATTGGCCCTTACTTCACCACTTTTCAATTTTGTGTCAACACACAAAAATAAAGGAAAACCACGTCAAATGATCTAGGATGTGTCTGTTTTAGCCTCAAATGCACGCTGACCATCCACGTAATTAAAATGATTGATGGTTCAATCGAGTGTCAAGTGGTGGCAATAGCTCAGTGTTCTCAGTGGATTTAAGTCTCACTGTGCTGCTTCAGTTCTAGAATGAGCCAAACTATCAGCCAATCAGATATAAGTGCTGGGTGCATTGGTGTATCTGATGAGGGTGATGTATCCATCTGTTTGCTGTGTCCTGTTTCCTCAGAAAGACATCATCACAGATGATGGCTTTGCAGTTGTAAATATTTAGGCCAAAAATAAATTCCAGGCAATTCAGTGGGGTTGTATGGTGCTTGATATCACAGTCTGAGAATGCATAAACTGATATTAGCTGAATAGCAGCTCATCATTTTTAACTGTCTTTGCCATGGGGGACAAAGGTGATAGACATGCACACAAATTCAAACTATTATCGCTGTAATGGCCTGCTACACGTTTCCTAAAACCAAAGTTTGTCTGCTGCAGTTTATTTATGTTAGATCTGTCCCTGTGCATTTCCTTAACAGGCTCAGTGGCTTGCTCTGCAAGGCTAATGAATGGATTCCTGCCCTGGTAGACTAGAAACCTCCAACGAGCACCAGAGATCACATCAAGCTGGAAGTCTGCATAATGTCATGTGATGATAACCATTGGCGATAATGTCATGGAGTGCATTTTATTAAATCAGAAAAAAACTGGCCCTTGATGCAGCAGGCACACAGTGTTGGGTGGAAAACACACAGAATTGGGGACGTATGGTCAGAATTATGTGAGCCTATAGGTGAGAGGAACGTTCCCCCTGTAAATTAGGAGGAGCTGTAAACATCACTGGGGCCCAGAGGGTGATAGCATGGCTCACATAGCAGATTCTTTATGCTCCGAATGAGGGAGGGCACGCACTTTTGCCTCCTGTCTTAGATGAGGGGTGCTCTGCTCTCCTCCAACAGATCTTTCACGCTCTGCACACACAGAAGGCACCTGTAAATCTCCTGACGGCTGAATATTACAGCTGTCAGGTCACTCTAGTTATCGTAACTTAGTGCTCAGACAACCGCAGCACTTTAAACGACCTTTTGGAACTTCTCACCCTGTATGGACCACATCGGCAGTGAGTGTCCTATTTAGTGAGACCTTTGAGGAAGCTTATAATCATGTCCTGCCCTTGGGACACTGATGAATCACTGTCAAAGGCGGGGAGAAGGAGACGCCACTGATTTGAAATGGCTACTCTCACGTAACTCTCACTTAATTTTTGTCCAGGAATGCACCGTTGACACTCAAAAGCCCTTTGTCTTTTTGCATGCAATCACGGTCTGCTTTGCTGTATCGGTATGTTTAGAGACATCACTGCAACCAAACACACAATAAACAAACAACCCCGCAACAGCAACAACGACAACAACAAAAAGTCAAAAAGAACCTGAATACCGTTAAAGAATGTTCACCTCCTCCAAGTCTCCAGACCATTATAATGGCACCATCTGTTTTCAGACCTCTCATCAAGGTATTGGGCTTAATGGGTCGAGTCAGGGTGAATGGGTAATGTCAGTCTGAAGCGCTCTGTGTTCGAGGTCTCGTTCCTGTTTTGAAATTTGTGATGGGCTGATTAGTACCGTGGTGGCTCAGAATGAAAGGGGCTTAGTCTCTCTCTCTTTGCTAACATCAATCTAATGAGCAACTTTGCGTGCATTTGCTCTGGACAATGATAGAATCTGCATTGTTTGCTGCAATGTGTTTGTACAAGTCACGCACCAAAAAGCAAGATTCGTATATCGAAGAAAAAGTGTGCACTGTCAGGGAATGTCATTCTGTGTTTCGTGAAAATTCTCCATGCCTTTTTACCAGCCGTCTTGACTTGGCATCTTAGCTCCCTGACCCTTATGATCCATGATATCTGATGGGCCGTGGAATATGCAGGCCAAACAAAGCTCAATCCTGGAGCTGTATGAAGAAAAATGAGAGATGAGATAGAAGTGAGAAATTAGAAATACACGCTAGTGGGTCTCTATCATGCCAAAGCACACAAATACAGACACACACAATTACACACATACATATCATAAGTATTCACTTACTCAGTTCATTTCTAATTTCTATCTGAAAAATGGTTTCTATTACAATATTTTAATGAGGGGGAGGAAATTACTGTATCCACATAATGGAGCGCATTCTGCTTATGCAGTATATTGCAGCCATATGTCAGTCTGCAAAAGCTCTCTGTGTATATGTGTTTTAGGCAGACTAGGTTTGAGAGAAGATCAGCCGGCTTTGGGCCAATTTTCTTGCAAATCCTTGTTATAAATGATGGAGGGAATAATTGTAAAAGAGGAACAGAGTGAGGAAGGAGTGATGATATTCAGGATTTGTGATTTACAACAGTGCAGAGTGCAAGCTCATATGAGCGATCTGAAAACTGTGCCCCATTATAAGGTAATCTGACACAGGTGGCAGAAAAGGACTTTGGTGATCCATCAGTGCTGAAGTAGCCATCATCTCTAGGCAGATTAGCCCAAAGGACTAATCAGGTCTCCTTCAATTTTCTGCTCCTCAATCACGTAAGGAAGCCTATAGTTTAGACCTATCATGTGGCTGACATTCCTGTAGTACATCTTTGCATTGTTAGCTATAGCAATTCCACACCTTTGACCTCTGCATATTTTTATTACAATGAAGCACATTGTTAGGGTTATTCAGATTGAAGGGAGACCTCCATGGTTCCATCTCCTCTCAGAGGTGAATGAAAGTATGGTTCACAACAAAGATAAGGTGGTGTGCATGCAATCAGGTGAATGCCACAATGACATCATAAAGTAATGGAACGTCAACTTAAGAAACAACATGTGTGTATCAATAGAGCACTGTGTATTCTACATAATTGTGTGCCAGGAATGCCTTTTTACTCTGAGGCTGGGAAATTTGAATTGTAAAATCAGAGCTACAGATCAGGTTTAAAGCTGAAATTCAAATGTGTAGTGTGGCACAGCAGGGAAGTAACTAGGGTCATTGTTTCAAACGTCTGAGGTCTATGTTTGTGTCTTGCTTTTCAATTTTTTTTGTCAGATGTTGACACATGGCACAGCTGTAAATATCTGGATGGTGACATGTGCCAAAGCCTTGAAAAATGACTAATCCTGGCATTTCGGCTGTGATGTGGTTCTGGAATGACAGTCATCATGACACCCCCTTCACATGGCCATGTTGAAAAGTAGTCAGATCATTTATCCTTTGGTGCAGACTCAGTGGATGCTCCCTACTCCATGTGGAGAGGATCTCTCTAGTAGCAGTGCTCTCTGAGGTGTGGTTTATGGTGCACACGCAGACATCAGGCAGAATTGGAGCATTTGTCTAGCCACTCTGGTCTTTTGCTCTCACAGACTGAAACATTGAGGACATTGTGCCAGGGGAACATAGACGAGTTACAGAAAGAAAGGGAAAAAAGAAGTTCTGCCTCCATCCTTTCATCTCTAGTATTCACCTTGTCTCTAAAACTACATCCCTTTTTCTCTTTCCTCTTCCAACCACCTTTGCAAGCATTGCACATTTAATTGGCCACACGAGGACAATTTTGAAAAAAGATGTCATTTTTGCATCAATCACCTTCACGGCGGTGGGCATGACTGTCAAACGACAGGTTGTTGGTGGTTCACAGACCATGCCAACAAAACAGGAAGGTTCGTGTCGCTGGTTTGTGTTGCTGTATTGCGTAATCTGGTAAGGTTCACTAAAGACCACAAGCGCATTTTGGGAAAGACATACAGAAACCTGCAGTTGCACAACAAACAGACCAGCCAGTGGTCTGGTCAAACATGTCAAGCCAGAACACAGACAGTGATCAATGCTTTCTGTGCTGTCAATATTTCTGACCGTGGTTCAGTAGGGTTGCATAGTGCAAATACAACCCAATACACTTGGGGGCAGAAGGTACACGGTGATATCCTCCATTGGGTTTAATGAGGAGACCTCCACAGGGCTGAATGATTCTCAAGTTTGCTCTTCTGAAACCAACAGCACCCGAGAGGGCGGGGGTGACTTCACGCCCCAGTGGACCTCTGGCCTATCACTGCTCCTCTCTGCACAATACAGTGTCTGTTTGCTCCTGCCCTCTACTCTATGACTTTTAGATAAGGGTATAGCAACAGAGCCCTGCCTCGTCACAGATCTGGATTCTTAACTATGACGTCATATAGCCATACCGGAACTGCCTGATTGATTGACAGGCTGACAAGAATTTGTTGTGTTATTGCAGAAACTCCCTTACTTTGGACAGCTACGATTGTGTCTGTGCTAGATGTTCCTCTGCATTTCATTAGGTAGAAATCACAACAAAAGCATAACAAAAAATATAAAAACGTTGTTTAATGGATGTCCCCTCAAGATTAACACTGCACCATTGAAAAACTGAAATCATTATTATTACTGAATTAATCTGTCTTAAGTGATAAAATAAATGATTGCATGATTTGGAAAATGATTTTATCGAGATATTTACATGACTATCCCGAGAAGAGAATAATTTTAAAATTTGCATCATATGAGTAACAATACAAGCCTGGTGCAGATGTGTTTGTTTTATACACTGTAGCTCAGAATGTATTTCACATTGCATTGCAGCTTCTTTGCGTGAATGCACATTGAAGATGATTACACAGCAGAAATGACTTTTGTGGGTTTTTAAATGGTTAGTAAATCAAGGGAGTTTTAATTTAGGAGTCTAAGTGGCACCATATTTCGGGCTGCTATTACATGCTGAGGACTCTTTCCAAAACAAGGAACACACAAACCAGATGAAGCACAGGACAGATTAACAGCAGTAGGAATTAAACCTTTGATAAATAATGATAAATAAGGTTTTATTAGGCTTGCCACATGTCCCGGTTTTCGCGGGATTGTCCTCTTTTTTGAGCGACTGTCCCGGAAAATTTATATTCTTTCCCGGGACATGAATTGTCCTGGTGTTTTTTGAAAATGTACTTCTAATTTAGAGTTTCATAGTTTCAAATAAAACCTCATTTGGTTTCCTTCTAGTGCTATTCTGTTTTCTTCCAGGCTATGTTTATACATCCAATCCTGTGTCTGTAAACAGGTAAAAACGGGTAAAACACAGTGACGATTACCCATGTCTATGTTTTAATTGATTGGTAGCAGAAATACGAAAGCTTACCTTATTGCCTAGTAATTACCCAGGCTGTTGGTCTGCCACACTCATCCACATCCATGACCCCACCTTGAGTTCAATTGCTAGCTAGAGGTAACGTTAGTTTTTTTATTTAAAAAAAAAAATATTTATTTTGTCGGTTTTGTGAAATGGGGGGAGAGAGGGACGAGGAGGACGAAAAAAAAAAGCGGACGAGCCACCAGCGTCAAAGAAAAAACGATTTACAACGTACAACTCAGACTGAGCGAAAAGAGAAAACTTTCCTGAATGGGTTAGGCCCACCCAAGGAGACCCGTTCTCCGCCACCTGTGTTTTGTGAGTGCTTCACGGCCACAGCTACTTATCTACAGATTGTGACAATAAGTAAGTGCGAAAAAGAGGTGAGAAATGTCAGTGTTAGGTTGGCCAAATTCATCAAGTTAATTAGTTATTTATAATCTATTATAATACATCTAATCATGTTTTCATTGCTAAAGGGAGTATACCTTTGGACATATGATTAGATTTTATAGTAGATTATAATTAGACAGTATATGTTTGCAAAAATTTTGCAAAAAAGCAGCAGACAAAGGAGTCCAGAGTGAGTGCAGCTGCGTCAGGGAGTGCATCTGCGTCAGGACAAATATAGGTAAGAGAGGCAATAGGGAGTCCTACAACTGTTAACATAGTATATTTGCAAATATGGTTTAACCCCCCCCCCCCCCACACACACAAAAAAAAGAAAAAAAGAAAATTGTCCGAGTGTCCCGGTTTTTCACAAATCAAAGGTGGCAACCCTAGGTTTTATACTCAAAGCTCTACCGGTAAATGTATATTACAAAGGTCCAGGTGGCCCAATTGTGTATACAGGGCTGTAAAAAACCAACAAAAATGTAAGCTTTTTAGATATTATGACTGCCTGTTCCTTGCATCAAATAAATATAAAATTAGCTAGCTGGCTAATGCTGGATACTTCTCATTTTCATCTATACAGTAACAAGAAGGTACAGCGCACTGTCACTTGGAATCTCAGATCTGAAATTGAGATCTGAAATTGAGATACCCTGAGGTCAATGATAGAACTTCTCTGTGTTCTCTCTGTGATGTCATTTGGTTTCCCCTAAAATGGGATTACACTGGATAACAGGCATAATTTTAGATAATTTTGTATCTTACTGACCTCTTGTAATACTTAGCGATAACTAGTCTTAGCATAGTGACACACTTATTTGGAAGTCACTCTGGCTAAGAGCGTCTGCTAAATGAAGTAATGTGATGTAATAATCAAAGTGACACTATACCAGGTGTAATGGGTAGTATCACATTGTGACTTTTTAGTGAATTTGGACCATTTGAGCCCTTGGTCATTTGCCAGAGATGAGGAGCATACCTCAGTGTATATGACCCACAACTCTCAGGTTTTGTTTTCATGAATAATATTTCCTGTCCTGAAACATTGTGTCCCTTAAGCAAAATGGGGTAGTGGGGGGAGCAGGGCTCACAAAAATCAATTCCCAGGTGAGGAAGAATGATAAGCTTTTTTAGTCACTCTGGAGAAGAGTGTCTGTTAAGCAAATGTACATGTAATGGAATGTAAGCTCTGGGAGAGGATGAGTTACTACTACCACTTATGGTAGCAATCAAATCTGGCCACTTGAAACAAAGTGCATGTGATTTGAAAGCTGAATCCCTCTGAACATTAATCTGCTGCAATATTCAATTGATGCAGCATCACATTGAAAGGGATCTCTGTAATGGCCCTTGCAACCACTGGCCTACCTGCATGAAACCCCCTTTCCCTTTCAGAACAACAGACCGAATTCAGATGTTCTCGTTAATACAGTATGGTTACAATGCAAATTTCAATCCGCCAGCACTATTATACTAAGCAAGGTGCCTAAAACTTCTAACATACTCTAAAAATAGCAAAAGAGTCTGATATGTAAACTGCACCTCTTGTCCTTTCTGCTTGCTCTTGTGAACTCTTCTAATATGCCTTAGTAACACTATTGGTTAAGTTTAGGCTATTGGGTAATTTTAATTTTTTTATTTCAGGCCAAAACTTACTGCACTAGGCATATTTTACTAAACCACATAATACTGCATGTGCCATGTAAAATAGACAGGCTTGAACCATGAGGATGGAAAGAAAAGAGGAAGTTATATGTTCAGGGTTTGATGGTAAATGACAACCCATCATGTGCAGAGGCTCCTGGTCACTGCCATGCGGCTGCGGGCATAAATCGCTGAGCAGCTGCTAACTCAGTGCTTTGATGGGCTGCCATCTTTTGGTAAGGGAAAAAAAAATGAGAATGGTGCAGTGAGGCAGGTCTATGGTCTGAAGAGGAATACAAATGATGCACAGTTCAGTAAAAGAAGCAGACAGAATGATGTGGGTTCACCTTGACAATCTGAACCATAACATACCTCAAGGCTTGGGGGTTGGAACATGGACCAGCCTGCGTGGGGGCTCTGTCTGTGTCCATTTGGATTTCCTCTGGGTGGTCTGGCTATAGGTCCCCCTCAGAGTGCTCCACAGATTGCATTCCATTTGAATAATTAATGTGATGTTCTACAGGTACACTTTGCACACAGTAAGACACTCTATAAACTATATTAGTTACAAATGATATAAACAATTAGCTATTGAGAGGAGTCCTTTTACATTCCAAAGATATTCTGCCCATGTTAATCTAAGACCTCTAAATCTTGTGTAGGTATGTGTGTGTGTGTGTGTGTGTGTGTGTGTGTGTGTGTGTGTGTGTGCATGTTTGCATTTGTATGTGTGTTCATGTTTGCATTTGTGTGTGTTTGTTTGTTTGTGTGTGTGTGTGTGTGTGTGTGTGTGTGTGCGTGTGTGTGTGTGTGTTTGATGGACAGACACCTCATCCTGCTTTTGGTTCCACCTTGTCTGTTGCCCACTCCAGCCGTCCAACAGATGAAATAGTTACTCAATGGATGTGAGAAATAAAAGAACTTTCCAGTACAGTTGTGGATTTAAAGAATTGTGCAGGGTTAAAATGTTTTTATTTTTATGCATCTGCTTACTTATTTTTGTAGGCTAACAAGGCTCACAGATAAAATGAAGCCTCTTGAACCCAAATGATGATATAATCATTGCTACAGTAAGGCCCTGTTGAGCCAGGAATGAAATTTAAGCTTTGTCTTAAAAGTCCCAGTGTCCCGATATTCCTTCAGGTCCCCAGAAGTCTTGTATGACAAACCCATAAACATTTAATATGGTGTTTCTCCATTCTTCCGTTCCCATGTGCCTGCTTCTCCCAAACTTGTCAAATATAGATATCACAGATAGGCCTGCTTGGGGCCATGTGTTCTTTAAGAAGCTTTTACTGTTTCCTTTTCTTGGAATGCAAATGGTTGTTGTCTTTCCATTACTGTAGAGTGGAGTTGTAGTCAAGGCTTTATAAAAATGAAGGTATCAAATGCACACTGGGGGATGCAGTGTAAGGGCTCTGTTGTCACAGTGGAAAAAGACCAGGACATGATTTTTCGAGTCACACTAATTCCATGCTTTTAGAGCAGATTGTATTTTTAATTTTTTTTTTGTGACGCTAAATCTTACATTTGTATTACTTGTTTGGTCATTTGGCCCAGAGTCAGACTACTTTTTCCTGTGACATGAATCAGGGGCCGAAGCAGGATGACTTTAAAGATTTTCCACACTCCGAGGGCAGGTCGAGCGCACAATGGCGTCACAGATGGCAGAATTAGCGCTTCAGCCTCGGCAGGGACTCGCCGTTTTGACTCGCCATATCTGCGGAATTCGATCTGGCCCATGTTTTCTAAGCAAAGGTTTCTCCGTCCTGTAAATATTTAAAGAGGGCTTCACCACGGGAGGCTTAGAACCGCCTGTGTATCACGTTTTTTTCTTGCAAGGAGGAAGTTTGAAACTGTATCAGCTATGCAGCACTCTGGAATATATTAGCCCCACTCACCGCAGCTATACTGCAGCGTAAGACCAGTGAAGTCATTGTTTAAAATAACTCGGGCTTGTTTAACAATGACCTGGTTTTTTACATTGTGAATATGTGCACAGTGTACATACAGTAGTGTTTCCATATCCACACTTCCATTCTCTACTTTCACATTATGTGCATAATGCCATGGTATTTTACATCACAATGCTAAAACACACATTTTGTATTTCATTTTAATACATATTTTCAGGGTCTGTTGCATAAAATCCTGCTGTTTTTTCAATGATTCATGTTTAGTGTGTTATTTTGGGAGGAATTGCAGTTTTCTAGATGTGACTGTACAATATTTTTTAAAAAATTAATACCTACAATGTCTTTAACACAAACTAATAATTGGCTTGGTTTGTGTACCTCATCCAATTGTCACATTTTAGCCTCAGTCTGATTATAAAAATCTATAATAGAAAAATAAATGATAGATGAATGGTAGAGCAGTAGTTTAATTTACATTAATAAATAATAGATGGATAAAAACTATATCTTATTTGATAAAGGAGTACAATGGAGTTTTGTCAACTATACCTTTTTTCATTAAAATAGGTGGATGGTGTTAAGTGCTGTTAAGTGTTGTTTTCTGTTAGCCTGACGTAAAATGACTCATTTTACGATTCGTAAATGCTCTATTATTCAAGATATGTGTTTGTTAACTATTCATGAACACTTTATAAAACCCTTATAAACGGCTCCTTAATCTAAAATATTATCATGTAGTGGAGGAGGTTTATGTGAGAATTTGTGCTTCCAGGCTGGATGGGTGACACAAAATTCAGTGGTGGCTTCTTCATAACCTCTCTTTCCTGGTACCAGACAGACTTCCTGCTGTGAGACAAATGCCTGTATTCATGACCTTTGCAGAATTGTGGAACAAAAGCCTTATAATGTTGTGTGGTTTGACATGGAATATTTGGAATGAAACGGAAGTCCCTGAGTACCAAATGCTAATACTGTAGGAGGATTCTGAGGATTAGAAGTTGCATGTGAGTGGTACACACGATTAACATCCTTTCAACACATGTTGAACGTGGTCAACACCACAAGCAGGCCCAACTCAGCAATCACTGCTTCATTATTCCTCATCCCTGCTGCAGTTCCAGCAATATAACATGTCCAGCCCAGACACAGAAAGGCAAGACCACCCCTTTTTTATTGCGCCGCGTCTCCAGAATCAAACAGAACAACAGAACTTTGTTTGTCTTGGTATCTTTGGAACAAAAGTGCAGACACAATGAAGGCTCCTTAAATCTAGGCCATGGGAGCAGTGAGCTGTTTTATATGAGGCAGTAGGGGTGATTTACAAGGCAGACTCATGCAGAGGAAGCAAAGTTAATGAGGCAGGGCAACAATGTGACTCCCCTTTTGTCGTCATGGCAACTGTTGCACATCCCATACAGGAAACGTAAAGGTCTTTTGCCCGGATCGAATTTTGCTGTCAGTCAAGCCAGCACAGAGTTGGACACTTTTCACCATGTTTATGGCAATCACTGGTGACTTTTACAGTTGACCTCATTGATGATAAGTGCATCTTTTTAAAGTCTTTTTTAAAAGTCTACTATAAATTCCAGCCGCATTACAAACAGCTCTTTACTCAGATATGTTGTATTTCATGTTGTCACTTTAACGTATTTTGGTATATTTATATGTTTATATGACACGGGCGTGATATCAGCTATTTTGTATGAATTTATGTTCACATTTATTTATTTGGCAGAAGCTACTAGCAAAAACTGCATTCAGTGTACTTTTGTGTTTCATCACTGTATAGGTTCTAGAAATGTTGTGGAGGCATCATAATGAGAACTTCAGCAATTATGCCAGTCAGTCCACCACAAGAGGAACATTTTCCACAGAACCTAAGATAAAAAGTTTCCAGTAAAACTGGCAGGGGGGAAGAATGTCATCACTCCTCTGGAAGTTATAATGTTCAATGCTGTTACCACCAAGAGACATAAAGAGAGCTTACTAATAAGCTGCTCTCTTCATAAATCGCGTCTCGTAATATTGTTTAATTTGTGAGTTGCTGAAAGTTTCCCAGTTTATTTATCCTTTACTTAAGGGCAGGTGGGTGTGTGGTTGTGTTACCACACGGGGAACAATTTGTATCTCTCTCCTTGTTTACAGCTCAGCTGTTCCACAGAACAATTGATCGAGGGGTAAGATGTGCCAAAAAAAAAAAAAAAAAATATGGCAGGCCTAATCTTACTGTCTCCTCAGTATTAGGAGGGATAAACTGACCTTTAACCTCAAACAAGAGAACGGCGTGCTTCATGCGAGCTTAAATTCCATGCATAATAAACGCCTGACAACCACATTTGAGGATTGGACAGTATCCACAACACAAGCTGCAAACCTTTTGGCTGGAACCATCTTCTAGATTGAGCTTTAGAAGAATGCTGTTCTTTAAAAATGCTGTTCTTTCAATCACTCAAAGTCTCCCTCTTTCTCACTGTTTTTCTCAATCAGTGTAATTCCAACACTTTACCACAGGGTAACCACGGAGGCTGGCTGTATATTAACCCATCGGTGGCCATCAATGGCAGTAAATTGGTCTGTTTCCTTGGCGAGGCCATAACCTTTTGCCACCAAGTGTACCCCCCAGGGACTGGCTGAATATTCAGATGGGCTGCGAGTGGGGTCGGTGGATGGTATGGAGAGGTGGCTTTGGTGTAACAGTCAGGGCAGTGATTGCTCAATCTATTGTGCGTCCTACGACATTTCAATATCCCAGACACTGATCCATTCCTTGAGAGGCTAAAAGTAAGGCAAAGCTGTGCTGCGCTGTGTTGGCAGGAGCCAGAAAACCCTTACTGCAGGCTGAAATTCTCCTTTTCTGAAGTTAATAATCTCATGATTAGTTATTTATTCAAACATGTAAAGAAAGCGATATATTTAGAGAGTTACAAAAACACTGAAGAAAGGAATGCATCCCTTTTACTAAAAAAGCATGATTGGCTGGATTAGTACACAGATGTTTACTCAAAAAACGACAGAGGGAATTAAGATTTTGATGAGACCATTATCAATGACAAATCCACCATAATTAATTAAATTGCATCCATGTTGAAGAGAATGACACTGGTGGAGAAAGAAAAAGCTGGGATTATTCAGCAGTTGTTTTTATCATGCAATGAAACATACTGACAAATGATTTGTGCTGAGCTTTTGAGATTTTGGAATATTTTTTAGCATTCCATTACCTTTTCGCAGTCCTGGAGGCGGCATAGCTTCCTTGGTGCTCTCCCAGCGATGGCCAAGATCCTGTGCTATTGTGGACCACAATGGAAATAGGAGAATGAATATTGTCAAGGCAGGCTGCTCTTTGATCCTTGAGCCTTTCTCACAATAAGACAACATGAGCATGTATAATACAGAGAGTCATGTGGTTTACTATGTTGGGTGTTTGATTTCTCCTCATATTCTCTTCCCAGTTGCTGTATTCAACAGGTGAGAGTAAGGGTTTGGAGGAAGACTTGTGAAAGCATAAAAGAGGAGGATACTATGAGGACGATTATGATGGACCCCCAGATTTAATTAGCATTTCCCCTTAACTTTGATTTATAATTTCAAGTGTTTTTTTGAAATACATTTTTGATACATTTTTTTCATTCATTTTGGTGGTCGCTGAACTCGCCAAATTATAATTGGAAGAAAAAAGTCACACTTAAATTGTGAGTCAGATGAGGACACATGCTGATTGAGTTCAGGGTTTAGAAATCTAGAACATATTTGTTGTTCATGTTGGATGTTGCAGCTTTTACCCCGAGCAGTTACATTCATGTTACAGCATATGTATTTGTCCAGTGCCCGTGTATATAATAACATATCCTTCATCACAATAATATAATTTTTTGCTGACATGCAATGCACATGTACATGTATTGTAGTATTGTACATGTGAGAAATATATATAATGCTCACATCTGTAATTTTTCAAACATACAGTGCCCATTCACATCACAAGAGCAAAAAGGTATATGATTTAGTTGGACAGATTATTCATGTTTTTTTTAACAGAATGGAAGTAACATCTGAAAAAGGCAAATGGGGATAACTGGTAAATTCATTTCGCCCCTCTGTCTGCTCCTACCCATTTCTCTCCCTCCTCTCTCTCTTCCTCTCCATTTCTATCCCCCTCTTCCCCCCATTTCCCCTCACCCCCTACCCACCCCCTTTCTCTCTCTGGTTTGTAATTGAATTAGGCTGTTGGGACTACAGATGCACAGATTCTAGTGGTTGCTGTGATTTGCTGGCTAATGACCTTCCCGGTGCGCAGGTCCCCTTCATGCGTTTGGGTTCCTCACCCTTTGGAACACGTGTTAAACAGCGGGGGAGACTCAGGGGCTCCATAACAGCCTGGGTCTTGTATTGTCATCTACTACGGCCTATTTGTATTCTGTCAAACTGTCACCTCCAACTGATCACAAAAAATAAATAACCTCTGAAACTTGAATTCCATTTGTGAGGAGAATTCCATTTGTTGTAAGAATGCAGGATAGATGGAAAAAGTGCGTGCCCCATAACATAATGGGGCTTTAGGTTTGGTGATTGAATCTATTTTGCATCTATTTTTTTCCGCTACACTCTTCTACTGAACCGTGTCTGGTGGTCCTGTTGAATCACGGCACAATATCACCATCCAGAATGAACTTCCACACTTCATCTGTTCCACCGAGTCCCTCCCTGTCTTCAAGAAACATGTGAAGACACAGCTCCTCTGGTCTCACCTGGGCACCTAAAACACTACCACCTAAAGGAGTTTCTCGTGTCTCAAAACTGTTTCATATCAAACTATATAAAAACGTAATCTATTGGTTTATCTTTACCAGCTTGTACCTTGTCTGGCTAACCATTGAAACCTGGTCATGTAGCGCTTCTGATATTGTTGACTCCTTATGGTTTTTAGCTTGTGTTGTACTCTGCCTCACTTGTAAGTCACTTTTGATAAAAGTGTCTGCCAAATGAATAAATGTAAATGTAAATGTATTTAGCAGATGCTCTTCTCCAGAGCGACTTACAAAGCAAAGATAAATGAGTGCATTTAATAAAAAAAAAAAAAAAAACTGCACCAACAACAGCACACACATTTGAGAATGGCAGATGCCTACTTGAGCGTGAATCTACCAGAGTGCTATAATAACCTGTGCCATACTAAATACAGACTAAGAGTTTTAATAATCAGAACTTCATCAGCTCAGATGCTATCAATGTATAAATCAGTTCAATGTTAATAATACCCCAGAAGAGCTAAATGAAAAGACTTATGTGCTGTCCTGGAGATTTGAATTTCAGGAGATGTGAATTTACGTACAGTCAAAGTGTCAAGGTTGCTATTGATGTGGGTATAGCAGTACTTGTATTTGGCTTGGAGCCCAATGAGGGGATCACACCAGGCCACAGGCCAATGTTGTTGACCCCCCAATAGGACAGGATAAACAGAAAAAAATGAAGATGGTGAGAATGAGAGATGCAGTGAACAGCTGACATGAAAAGGCAGTGGTAAGTGGAGTTTTTATACCTGTGGACGCGACTGGTTTTTAATGGTGTAGGGATTGTTTGAAAATTCTTCTCTCAACTCTTCATTTGGAATGTCAGTTATTAAATAGGGGAGCCAAGATAGAGCTGGGAGAGGTGGATCAAGGCACTTGAATTTCTACAGTGAAGTTCCAGTAGCATAAATTGACACATCTCAAATCTATCTCAGGTTGCCCAGAATAAAGGTAAATAAAAGCTGTGATGGCCTGGTTAGCACTCTGTGGCCCTCTGCCAGCTTATCTGCAGTATTGCCTTGGTCTCCTAGTCTATTTAGTGTTGGCTATCCATGAAAATGTCAAGACACACTGACCTGGGATCAATGGTGTTAGCTGCACCTCCTTTTCTGGCAGGCTGTGCTTTTCGCCCCAAACAATGGCGAAATTTAAACCAGGTCTGCATCAGGACTGCTGAAAGCCTCAGCTTGCCCTGGAACGTGCAATTTCTTTACATAAAGAGAAGGATGGCCACATGCAGAAAGAGCACACAGATTTACAGCGGGGGTCATGGGGAGTGCCTTCGGCACACATTCCCTAGTTCTCAGTGGTTCCCGTGTCTGTAATTGCTTTCGCTCCCGGCAATGTGAGAACCTCAGCTGTCTGGGCAAGAAAAGGAAAAAAACAGCATTCATAAAATTGCAGGTCTGTCATGGCATTTCATACCCAGAAACAATTTTCAAATTGCTCTTATTTATGTGTCTAATTATTTTCACACATGCTGTTGAAAGACAAAACTGGTCTAATTACTGAGATCCTGAAAGGCACACAGAAAACTACATATATATAGTTTTCCAACTAAAGGAAAAAAAGCATCTCTTCAATTGTGCAATCCAAGGGTCCAGCCTCCAGGTCCACCCCTTAATTAAATATTCTGATTCTGGTGCAGATTAGGGAGACGCAGGAAGGAGAGGCAGACAGTGAATCTGAGTTCCACAGAAAGGCCTTTGTTCCCAGTGCCAGTCAATATGTGACCACAGGATATGTTTTAATGTAAAAGTTTAATGAGTCATCATTTTCTGTTTTAAAGCCTGGAAAATATGAAGTCGATGATGTCGTGGGTTGCTAATTTTTCTTTTTTTTTTTTTTTTTGTAAAGTGGGGGCTGTAGGGGGAGGAGGGATGCTGGCATTAAGTAAATGAAACTTCACAAACAGAAAAGTTCTGCCCCTCTTAATTATTTATTCACTATTTAATATAATTTTAAAACCATATTTATTTTTTTAAAGAACACATTATTAGTATAGTAAAATAGATTCAGTACACCATGGATGTTAAAGTATCTCATTCAAAACTCTTTTATGCATTGTAGCATTTATTTGCATTTGTAGAGTCATATGTTTGCAATGTGTGAAATGCATTGTATTGTAGAATTGTAGAATTGTAGAATAATACTTTTCTATACATCTTTAAATATATTTAGTATAGCAGATGTATTTGGTACTCCTACTTTATAAACTGCTCAGGATCAAGTTATTTGGTAAATTACTAAACAAAAATATAAATATTCTTTATAAAGTATTATACATACAATAACATTTCTCCAGAAAGTAAAAGAAAACCAAACATTGTGTGTAATACATATTATTAGTATGCATAGTATTACTATATTGCTAGAAAATGTTTTTGACATACCATGGTTGTAGACCTATTGCTCCTCTTTGATGTATTTTCTGTTGCCTCCAGAGGCTTGTAAAAATGTTTTATAATGATCTGTTTGACGTTTTACTCTAATTGTTTCCATTGTAGGGTTGGTACAACTCTGAGTTGAATAGCAGTATGGGTACTAAAAATAAAAATCAAAGAGAATTTTATGAAATTACTAAGTGATCATCCCAAATTTAAATGTAAAAGTGAACACAGCGAAGTTCCGTCCTCAGTTTCCCCTTAGCTTCTTGTCACTGCTTTGCTTTTTAGAAACCGAACAAAAAAGTGTGCCCATAATGTCCTTAAGATTTGCAAATATTAATGACCTCTTCAGTGCTCTGGGGTCATTTCATATCTGTGATTCTGTACCTCTGAATGTCTGAATATGAAGAAGTAAGTGTGTATGTGTCTTATGTGTGCATATACAGTATACACTCCATTTTTCACTTCTTGCTGTAATAATCTCAGCCAATCTGCACATCACTAGTTGGATCGACGTTTTTGAATGTACTATTATGACATATGAAATCAGTAAAAAGGGTTATAAAATGAGGAAGATGTATAATATCACATGTCCAGACAGCTTTACTCATTCCCAGGAATGTGACAGATGTGGAAACTGTTATGACTTTTACAGTATAAAACCTCATATGGAATATTGATATGGCTAACAGATTCTCTCTATGGCTGTACCAAGTGCCCTTTTTCTTCACTGAAAAACCAACTGCAGCCCCTTTGATGTTTTGATTGTTGCATTTTATATTAAACATCCAATCCTATTGTTACCTATCATATGGTCTCTAAACCATTGACTTAAAATCAGTTGGCAAAGCCATTCTTAGTAATATTCATATTCATTATTAATAGCCACTTAGAAAGGGACTGCTGGCCTCAGCATATTGAGGAAACATTCCCAGCAGCCAACCCCAACCCTCAAATTTGAAAGCACACAAGTACTGCTAAAAGATTTCCACATGTTCTCCGTTACTCTTCCAAAGTTACCGCGTCAATGTCCTACTTTCAGCATTCTTCTGTCTCATTTTAAAAGTAACCTGTGCCTCATTTTCAGATGGAGGAAAGCTGTATGTATCTGCCTGTCATGTATGTTTCCAAATATGTGCCAAATTCCAAATATTTTATTGCTTTTAAAAAGAACACTTGGAAAAAAAAAACATAAAACAGATCATACACTGCATCTCAGATGGTTCACACAATAGTGATGATACAATGTACTTCCCTCTCAAGAATGCAGAGGCAGAGGTGTACCTTAATTACAAATCAGTTATTCCTTCAATTAGAAATAGGGGATACCTTCCCTTACAAAAAAGGAATCCCACTCCCTCTTGACCAGTAGCCCTTTGTTCATGAACATTTCTGACCCTTGAAAAAAAAAACTGAATACATTCTTCATCTGTGAAATAATTTGCAATATGTGCATACATGCAGACTCCAAGTGCTATTGTCTTATTTTTCTCTTTTGGTTTAATTCTCCTTTGGCCTAGTCAGTGCAGATGGGAATATAAACTGCACAGCAATCAATAGCTGGAATGGGACCAGTGTTTGTGTCCAGGAGAACCTCAGCACTTCAGGGTGAACCATCCATATGGACACCAGAAGGCCTCTGTCCAATATTACAGCAATTATTAGGAACGTGCAAACAAAGAATGCTAAGTTATTGCCGAGTGGCTGTGCCAGTTTTGCTGTTGTCCACAGCTAGGAAATGAGGCATTGCATATTTTGCATACTCCTTACATACTGCACCACATGCTTTGGATAAAGGTGTGAAGAGATGTTATTATGTCTTAGCCTTTCAGTGACAGAAGTTTTATTTTATTACATTTTAATCAATTCTTTCTTAATTTAATAGCTGGGTAATTAAAAGTATATCATAAAGTAAAACTACATGATATGACCTGTTTGCACTTTTTACCACTTGACCTGCTTGCACCTCTCTCATTGGCTAGACCTACCACCTGATCTTTGACCCCTCACACATCCCACAGCAGCCTTCTGATGAATGATTGTTTTTCAAAGCCACCATATTGGTGGGGGGCAGTTCCCTCCCGAACCCCACCAGGTGATTTAGCGTTGCCGCCCACAGCCAGTTGTTAAAACACTGGAGTGCTTTGGATTCTTCACCAGAGCTCTCTCTGCCAATCACACCACATGGACATTTATTTAAGCGGAAGCAGGAGCCAAGTACACCTGTAAAGTTCCACACAAGTGAGCTGGATATGACTGCTACAGTTATACAGGGGTGGCAGTAGGGAGTGAGGAGAGGGATGACAGTTTGGGTGGGGGGGGTTTTGTGGCCTTTCTGTCACAATATCTGATCTCAGCTAGTGATGAACTGCAGTGACTGGGGCAACAGGAGGAAGGTAAATGTAAACGAGATCAGTCTCAGATTATTGCCACGGTAGTGAAGACAAGTGTTCTGTGTTAGACCGTAGCCATGATAATGAAGTTGATTGCCAGTGATAGACCATAGGAAATAACTCTACAATGTTTCAGTGAGCCCATGCCTGATCTTGGTCATAGAGAAATCATTGTTAGGTCCTGCATGTCCGTATGGTATTGTTGTGAAGGGATGCCCGGCATAAGTCAACACACAGGAAATTCAGAATGGGTTAGCATGTGCGCACCTTAGAGACACAAGGCCCACTGGATTTTGATCTGCCTCACAACTTGTAGGGCTGTAGCCCTTGCAGAGCTGGAGGTGCTCATTGTGGCTGAATTTCTGCTGAGGCGAAATTTCCACAAACTCACCCATCTGGATGGCAGAGGAACCGCTCCTGCTGCCTGCTGCATAAATGGCCCACAGAGCAGCAGCTGATTAGCAGGATCATACCCAGTTCCTGACTCGGCCTGCCCCACCTTGTGAAGTGTCTGTGATGAGTCATTTCCCTTTGGTTTGAGGATGGAACGGGTATGTGTGTGTGTGTGTGTGTGTGTGTGTGTGTGTGTGTGTGTGTGCGTGTGGGTTAGCATGCACACATTTGAATGTATGTGCGTGCGTGTGTGTGTGTGTATGCTCACAAACACGTGTGTGCGTGTATGTTGCAGGGGGGAGCTTGCAACCATATAAAATAATCAGTGACCCACTATAAATGCTTAGTATCCTGGTTTTGCTTATGGAAAGGTGATCAGCCAGAACCGGTCATGTCAATTTCTTTGGGAAAGAAAATGGGGGTTGTGAGGACATCTGGGAAAGGTACATGGAAATGTGATTTCCTCTCCATAGCGTAAGAGCATAAGAAGCAAAACAAAAGGAAAAAAGCAGCAACCTCATCACTGATGATAAAAAGGAAAGAGAAGGAGTCGCTGCGCTAATTGCAGCAGATGTTTTTAATGTGGCCACATCCTCTCTCCAGATGCGTTAACCATTGACTGAGCTCCTTTGCCTTGATGAACGGTCCAATGGATGATGCAAACAATAACAGAATGCTGCTTGCTGAAATCCAGGTCCAGTCTGATTATGCTTCTTTTTCTCACTGCAACTTTTGTCATGTTTGGTTCTATACTGATTTTTAGCTTCATTATTTTTGGAAGAGAATGGTGTTTGTGACTAATTTCGACCCCAAGCACAGAGGGAGGAAGGTAAGCAAAAGGATGTCATGAAGGTGGGGATCCAGAGCTGTCATAGAATATTATTCACTATCATAATAGAGATTCATATCCTATACTGAAGAGTGAACCACCATACAGTCCAGAATCAGACTCTTTACATAGCTAATTCTCAAAATACAAGGCTAGATGAAAGAGATTTATTGTATAGCTGTTGGTAGATGGACAGTGATAGATAAAACAAACCTGTTGCATGTTTTATGCCAATTGGATCATACAAGATACAGTAGACTTATTCTGTGGTTGTTGGTGAGCTTCCTGTATTAGATAAAACAGACTTATCATGTGAGCAGTTCTGGACTGGGAAAGCATACATCGCCAACAGAGATGGAGTTGCTGTAGGAGTACATAACGGAAGTCATAGAGGAACAGAAGGGACAGGGCCATCCTGTGTAAAGCAGGGGTGTGATCCGCGTTAAGTGTTCTCTGCTTTCGAGGGTAACGGTGCATGGGCATGTTTTTCCTCCTGTGCTTTGAGCCTGGGAACCGCGTGAAGGGCAGCTGGCTGGCAGACGCAGGTACCGACCTGAGCGAGGGACCTGTGGCTTCAGGCCCATATTTGTTCATGTTTATATCCTCGGTGACAGCGACGCTCTGCTCTCCATCCACTGGAGAGGCTCTCAGCGCCTTGGGGCAGTGGTTGCGTCTGTTTCTATGGCGAGAAGTGCAGGGGGCTCTTTTCCACTTTGCGATGCTGTTTTCGTCAGATAGGCTTGGCACAAAGAATCCAAGAATCAAGCCCCAGGAAGCACATGACAGCTGCATTTGTCCTGCAGTTACCTTGCTCTCTCTCTCTCTCTTTCCTTCTGTCTCTCCCAATGTCTCTCTCCCTCTTTATTTCTCTGTAAGTCTTTTTCTTTCTCTCTTGCCGACCCTCTCCATGTCTCTCATTCCTCTTCTACCTCTCTCTTTCTCTCTCCCTCCTCTTTTTCCTCACTCATTTCAACTCAGTTCATTTCAGTTGGCTTTATTGGCTTGACAAGTACACACTTATAGTGCCAAAGCATTTGCAGAAATAACAAACAACAAACAGAATGACCTGCTTTACAGATAACCATGAACCATTAAAAATAACCTTGGAGCATAACTGAAAGGAGTCCTCATTTTGTGTGTATTACTCACTGTCCCCCAGACTGTGGCAGTCTCCCCCTCTCTCGCTTTCTTTCAGCCTATCTCTCTCTCTTTGACTCTCTCCACCTCCCCCTCTCTCCTGTGATGTTCCCAGCTCTGGGTATTGTTTTTTAAGACAGCTGTAAATTCAGACAATAGGATTTACATGCCTTTCTTCTCCAGGATGATGTCATAAAAGGTTCTGGGAATATGCAGGGGGCTCAGTCTTTCACCATCACTGTAAAAAAAAAGGCCCTGGGACAAATGTTAAAAATGCTAAAAACCTCGGGAGAAACAAGAGAGGACTCTAAACCAGGTGCACTATGCTCCCTGTTTACCCCCCCCCCCCCCCCCCCCCACACCCCAATGATGATGTATACAGCCCCAGTGGTGTGCATGTCCTTTTCAGACATTTGAACTTTACGGATCCTTTTGGAATACATTTTTTATGAGTGTGTGTCTGATTATGATGTGTTCTTAGCTCTGGGTCACTGCTGATCTAATTGTCTTAGTTTAGCATTGGTGAGAGGCAATGGTGACTGCATCAGGCTGTTATGCTGTGACTCACTAAAGCCAGGCTGGCATTCCATTAGTGTACACAATAGCATTCAGGAGCTTGTGGGAAAGGGGGTTCTATTGGGCAGCACCGTATTGGTAATTAACGTGGTAATTGTGATTAGCTTGTAACAAGAATTGTGTATGTTTGTGTTCCTGGTCAGGCCCTGCTGTTATTCCCTTTAGCAACCTTAAACTAATACTTAACCTGAACACCTTCCAGCAGGATAAAAGCATAGGAAGAGGGATAAGGGCACCTACCAATAAAATTACTGTGCCATAATGTAATGTGACGTAATGTAGTGTAATGTAAGGAGGAGGAGCTGACAGGACCTTCCAGCATTGGTAATTCAGGACTTGTCTTCTGCTTAGTGTGGGGCTGGCTCGCCGCCACAGAGGAAGGGGGTCTGCAGATGTTAGGATGTGCTGAGAGGAAACTGAGAGAAGTGACAAGGGGCTGGGGACTGAGGCCTGGCAGGTGCATTACTGTGACAGACAACCTTCTAGGGGAGGAAGAAGGGAAATGACAAAATCAGGTCTACTAAGTAACTAAGCTGTGTGGATTTCAGATGGCTGTCTACCATGCCTCCATGTGGGTGATGATGTGAAGAAATCCAAACCAGATTTGGCAGTACAAAAAGCCCTGGGCAAAGTTTTGGGAAGTGTCTGGCAGAGGATTGCGTCCAGTGGATTCCCGTTTCAGTGTTCCCCACTGTTTCTTTTAATGAGTGAGTGATGTTTGAGCATTGATTTCCCTGTCTCTCTCTTTCTCTCTCTCTCCCTCTGTGTGTGTGTGTGTGTGTGTGGGCTTCACTGCTTCATGTGATGCTTGAGTGCAGTTTGGTCTTTGATCAGTTTGCACTACCTCCAACAAAAACATCTATCAAATCATGGAAGACTTGCTGTGTCATTCACCATACCAATTATGGAAACCTATTATGGTTTCATGTAAAATTATGGAAAAGCTAACCCTGGGAAAGTATTTGATTAGATATGCCAAGGATTTACCAGAAGCATTCTAAGGATCATTGACAGTATCTGTGTATCCCATATTTTTACTTTTCAAACTTTCATTTCGGTCTTACATTCATTACAGTGTGAATGATGAGCTCCCATTAAGTGATAAAGGCAAAGTGAATTGCCTGCAATTTTTTTTATAAAACTATAACCATTAGTAGCTTTTGAAATCAGTGTTTGTTTGTGTAGGGAAGGAACATTCACTTTGTTGAGGGGTGATGATGTAGAACAAAGCACAAAGCAATACAATTGGATTTAATGTGCAGTGTTACACAGGGTCATGCTCTTTTCACCTTTAACCTCAGTTTTGCTTCATTCAGGTCAGACAGTAGAGGAAGAATCAGTGCAGTAAAACACAAATCCACCCCTGCAGCATGGAGTTTAAGGACAAGAACCTGCTAGCTTCGTGTTTGGGTATCAATTGTTCTCATCACCTCTGCTGAACTTTCAACGACGTGACCTCAGCTGAACTCATTTTTTTTCCGACAGGGTATTCCTCATCTATCTTTTGTTCTTTCTTTCTCTCTCTCCCTCTCTCTCTGTCTTTCTCTGTCTGACTCATTCTCTCCGTCTCGCTGTTCTCACACAGATCCGGACAGACAGGGAGGGAAAGGAGGGAGGGGGACCTAGCCTTAGATGTGATATGGGGAAGGAAACAGGAACCACAAAGGCAGCATTAAGTGGAGGAGATCTCTGGATTTGTGACCTTTTCTCAAATTGAGATGGCTCCCTCTTATCCTGTGCATGCTGTTTGGTATGGCTTTGCCAACAGTAATCTCGCTTAAGCCCCTTATTGAAACACTTCCCTTGAAGGCTGAGTGATTGGGGGGAGACAACATTGATTTTATTGTACACAGCCATGCTGCAGACCAGGGCTACAATATTGCACAGGGACTGGATTAATAAATCATGCCATTGTATTATGCAAAAAAGCTAAATATACAATACAATGTTTATTTTTTGTAAGGCTGGAAAGTATACGTGTATGTGTAACATATACATGTTTTCATTTGTTCTTTCATTTATTTATTAGACTTTTTTTCATTTACGTTGGTTTCCTGTGTGAAGTTTTGTTCCGTGTTTATTCTGTTAATTCCCCGCATTATTCTCAATGCGCCAGCATAGCATTGCACTGTATGGGCTTGGCACTTCTTCTGCAAGACGGAGACCGCTGAGACATGTTAATCTCCACAGGAATAAAGCCTGCAGAGACGCCACACGTCTCTGCCTGTGTGGCTTTAATATATCAGCCACTCCACTGAGTGAGAGCGAGAGAGAGAGAAAAAGAGAGACAGATTGTGTAGAATGGCATTGGTTTCCAGCACCACTTCCCACAGCTCACAGATCTTCACAGTGAACACATTTTAGCTGTGTGTTTGTATTCCATAGGCTATGGCAAGGGAGCTACCAATATACTGCAAATGTAGTGGAAATGCACTATAGCTGAACCATAAACGAACTGTGAGCTCAACAGTTTGAGGGAATTATAAAAAAAATTCTTTGTAAGTGTAATTTGGTCAGGTTCCTGATGTTTCAGGTTTTATTTAATTCTAACAATGCCTGCAGGCTGTTTTCATTTGTGTTTTTGTAGATTTGTTGCATGGTTTTGTGTAAGAAATCTGCAAATGTTTATCAGATTTGTCCTAAACAATCTAGGATCCTCATCAATCAGTGATATCCTGCCCCCACAGTCAAGCAACTTTCTTTGTCAATTACAGTTAACCACAACACCTTACAGTAAAGTTTCATCATAACAGTTTATAAAACATAAGTGGCATCAGCTGTTTTTGTATGTGTATTTATTTATGTTCTAATTTTAGTCCTAACTTTTTATTGGATAGAGATTGGTTGGGATTGGGGGGGGGGGGGGAGGGGGTTGTGGTGTAGGAATCAGTGAAAAAGGGAAAGCAAGTAAGATTTGCTCTGTCTGTCAGTTATACTTACTTGCTCATTGGAAATGAATAAAATGAATTTCACCAAAACATAATTGATATTTATTAATGTCATGAACATGAATTACTTGATTTTGCAGTGCTTCTTATTAATGTTAAATACAGTAAATATTTTGCATTTCTAAAGCAGACACCGCTTCTCTCTCATAAATGATGTACAGTATGAATGCTCATCAAATATCAGATAACACTGTATAGCATTAAGTCACTTGCCTGTCTAAGTTCATTTGTGTGGGGTTGCTGCATCATAGGTGTTCATACTATTTTAATAATGTTTCAATTTGTGTTTAATTAATGAAGTGTTATTGTGTCCTTTTAGGACAATGGCTTGGCAGCCCACAAATGCTGGCTAAACCTCTGTCTTTTTTAAATGCATCCTTCTGCTGTTTTGTGTGATTGGCCTCCATCGGATCTGCAGTCACTATCCCTATGGATTTCGGTCTGGTTGCGGTCGAAACACAGACGATGATGTCATGTGCCAGATTCATCGTGACTAAAAGAAGCACGGAATGTGGTGAGAGTGGAACTCTTCAGTCGCAGATCTGTGCTTATTTTTATTGTTATTATTATTATTGCTGCGGGTGATTAATTCCTGACAAAATGGCAGCTGAGACCTATAAAGGTCAGTGTACAGTGCAGGAGAGTGGTAAATTCTAACACAAAGCTGTCTATGGGGGAATGTGCTGAATGTCTATGTAAATCATTAGAATTTTACTGTTTCCTCCGGCTCCTAGATTGGCACCTTGGAATAATTTGGCAGCAATGTGAACCAGCAACTCTGTTCGTGACTGAGTCACTCCAACCACAGCAGTGTTTCTCACAGATGTCACAGATCCTGTTCTAGCTCTTCACTGTTAACAATTTACCCAATTAATCAGGGTTAGATGAACTCCCCTGTTGATCTGGATTTGGCATCACTTGACAGTGATCTGCTAATATTCATTTGTGGATGAAACATGTGGTTGGAGTTGCACTGGAGGTGTAGATACACTAAAAAGTGAGCAGATTTCATTTGTACCTGTTAATATTGGTTATATTTAGGCTAATAGGCTACAGCTGTGGAATTAATTACTATGGGACCACTACTACGGGACTGAGATCACTCCCCTTCGGTATTTTATGACAAGACCTTCAAAAATAATGCAGAAATATACCTTTACTGTTATCTTTTCAGTAGCACAAACACCCCTGTGACTATTAATTTCCATAATGGTTAAAGCAGAAATAGCAGGTACCAGATAAAGGTTAAGTTATCTGTTATGTAAACACCAGATCAGTGTTCAATTAAAACCTCACTCATTTGATTCATTGAACCCAGCTGGAACTAAGACCATTATGGACTGCAGTCCAGAGGGGACAATATCCCAAAACAGTGGTCTACTGTACATAATGCAGGCCAGAGAGAGAGGAGAAAGCAGCAATTTTTACATGCTATCCATTTATACAGATAGATATTTACTGAGGTAATTATGGGTTAAGTACCTTACTTAAGGGTACAGGAACAGTGCCCCAGTGGGGAATCAAACCAGCAACATTTCAGTCATGAGCCCTGTGCCTTACCACTTTGCTACACTGCCACTACCTACAACACACCAAATAAAAGATCCACGATACCTTACATCCCCTAGAACATGCCTGATGTCCTCAGGTAATATCTCTGAGGTGAAACATGCAAATTTGTTCTACTCCGCTGCCACCATACCATAGCTTTTGACATAACCAGTCAAAGCACTTAATGGTTACAATATCTAGCCTGAGATTCCTGAGTGATGTAGATATTCTTTCAAAAATGATGCTGTATGATTACACAATCTACTTGTGCATACAGATGTAACACACTATCAATGAACTACCTAGTATTTTTACTTTAATAAGCAAGGTAATCAATAGCAAAATTCTCATATCTCCTACTCAAATGTCTACAAATCCTGGTCCTGTGGGTCAAAACTGAATACTGTTTTTAACTGAGACTGCTTAGCAATGTGGACATTCTGCCAAACATGATGTTTGTGACTACATAATCTATGCATACAGGTATAACACAACATCATTGTCCAGACAGTATTTACTCGAACAAATGAATAGCTACTTGCATCTCACTCATATCTCATTACATCAATGTCAGCTGTGGTCTAGGGCAAGTGAATTTTGCTCTTAATAAATTATGCTTAATCAGGCTGTGGCAGGTATGACAGACAGCAGGTATGTCGGTCGTTAACAAGCATATTAAAGGATGAAATTTTGAGGCTATAATTGAGATCTATCCAGTGGTTCTGCCCTCTGCATTAAAAATGACTGGCTATTGTTTTCTTTCTGAGCTGCAAGCTGTGAGATATGTTAAGGATGTGAACTGGTTTTCCTTTTTTCCACACTTTTTCACCACATCTTTCAAGAGACTGCATTTGTTGATATAAGACTGAGTTCTGTGGCTTTAAAAATGATTTACTATTGCATAAAATTCAGTCCAATGGAACATCAAGAAACGATGATAAATAAAAACCCCTTGAGGTTGCAGGGTCACACTTACTGTACGAAGCTCTCTGGCTTCTGTTCAATTTTTCAGATTCAGAATGTTGGTTTCTGTCATCGTGAACTTAAACTTCCCTCGCAATGCTTGTTTTACTACACCGTTCAAATATTTTATCTACCATCCATGTCCTGGGTCCCTTTCACTGTGATTCCAAAACCTCATGGAAATAAGTTTATGATTTACCAGATGTCTGAACGTTAAAACACAAATAGAAAAAAGTGAAACACCAACAATGGTGGCTTTTATTTTTTTTTGTTGAGAGCAGGGAAGAAAATACAGCACTGTACTCTGTGTGGTCCAAGCAATAAACTGAATAGCTTGCACTATGCAGGCCTTTTCCACCTCAGCATAATAGACATCCGTATGAGATTCTCCTACCTTACAAAGTCCCTTTGTCATCTTGTGTCCCGAAATACAAAGCTTTACATCCACTCTGCACATAACCAAGTGCCTGTCAGATGTGTCTGTTTAATGTGCCATTCTCTCCTATCCTACACTGGAAACCACAGATTCTGGGCTGAGGGATGGAGCTAAGGCCTGGATCCAGATTGTGCTATTGAGGGGATCTTGCATCTAATTGCATCAGTTAGTGTTCATTCCATCATCATTTCCAATGGCAGCTTGTTGACACAAATATTACATGTCTCAAAACCCAAGGCTGAAGGGAAATTAGGAGCACCAGTTCAGAAAAGGGGTCAGTGAACTCATGTACAGTCATTCCATTCATTAAAAATTTTTGCACCATCTCTGCAGGCTCCTGCTGGGGTTCTTTGTGTGTTTTCTCTGCAGCAACTGTACATTAGAGAGCACCTCAGCACTTCCGCAATTAATTTATGGTGTCCATAGTCACTGCTCTTTTGACCCAAGCATGTGATGCTGTTATTGCAAGAAGAAAGAAGCAGTATAATGTGTGACCAATGAGGTTAAAGGTGGGCTGAGCCTGGGTGTAAACCTAGGTGTATTTGTATGCAATGTCTGTGATGAATTTAACATGAACATGTTCCAATATGTTTGAGTATTAAGACAACGCAGATAACGCATTTACATGTTGGGAGTAGGCTATCAGTTCTACTACCCTAGTATCAATTGTAGTTATTTATCACAGCCAATCACTTCCCCTTCCGTTATGGACCTTGCAATTTCATTTGGTTGAAGGTAATACACAATATCTTTGTTTGTCTTTGCTTGTCAGTTTTATTATACTCCGTCTTGTATTTATTTGTCAGACGTCCATAACCAGACCCCCCTCAGTCCCCCTACACTAGGGGTCCATTGTTGTGATGGAGTAAGTCTGAAATCATTTATTTGACTTCACATGTTTTGCTCAGCACTGTTTGTTTATGGGGCGGCTATGTCCTGTAAATGTTTATTCCCTGGTGTTTAAAAATGGACTCTGCATTTCATTTCAGTGCGTGGAGAGATGTAATGTGCACAGTGACTGTTTTACTCATAACTAATTAGCCTGTCTTGGGTTGCCAGATATGGGGATTCCAGATACCCCCCCCACTGTGGGATCGTGCCAGGCTTTTGTTCAGATAAGCTTTTGTCAGGCTTGATTTGGTTGTCCTTTTGTTTGTTTTTTATTACATGAAAGTGAATGATTGATGATGAGTGACGAGTTTGTTTTTAGCTTTTTTGTGGAATGTAGTAATCCCATGTTTATGGAACATGCATTAGAACTCAGAGGGTGATGTCACTGTTGGGCAGAATGGCCTGTTTTGACAGAAAATATTGATGTGTAGTTGGCAAGAGTTTTTTTTAAACAATTTTAATTAATCAGACTCATCAAGGAATTCAGTCATAATGTCTCCTATTTTGTGGTATGTGCTTTTAGAGGTGTGTAAAAGAGGGACTTAGCACGGTGGCAGCTAAATTATAATATATACGTGCTTGGCCACTTGTCACATGTCTTAACCAACCCAAAATCAAGAGTGCCATCAACATGTTACAATATATGTTGCTTTAGATAAACAGTGTTTGGTATAAAATAATGGGCAAAAACCAAAAAACCAAAGTGGGCAAGCTGTAGTGATGCATGTTTGCATTATAAAAAGTTCACATTAGGGGAGTACACTGGCGACCCATGACGTGGGGGGATGGTGTCCCAAAAGGGACATTCAAAACCTCAGTTTGAGTTAAAGTAACACTAAAAATATTTTCTGTAACCCTCTGACACAAAACTGACATTATAGCGGCACAAACACAATTAAAAATAACTTTGATACCCCATGTGATACTGGATCTGAGCACAACATGATCTTGCTTTAAGTTTCATTGTGTGGTTGTGTTCAAGCGTGTGCGTATGTCTGTGCTGCTGTTTGAGTGTGAGAGCTAGGATATTGTCCTGTCCTGGTATTGACACCATCCAGCTTCCACTGCTGATCCTACATAAGACTATTCCAGAGGATTCATTTGTGCAACAATGAAGAAGAAAATCTAAATAAATGCAATCTGAAAAGGAGGATACTCCATCCCATTAATGTGATGTGTATTGATGTGTGTACTTGCATCCATATCCACAGCAGGCAGACACAAATAAACTACTAGATTTATTGTGACCAACTGTATTTCTTTTTTTCCATCGCCATTTTAATTGCTATCCCAAAACCACTTGTCAAGAAGATCAAATCCTCATGGCTGTGATCATATGTGTTAGTATGAACACTAACCAATATACTCACTACATCTAAGTGAAGAGTTCAAAGGACTATAATAAGGAGACACTTTGTTAAAAATATTAATGCTTTCAGGGATTTTTTTATTTCAGCTCAAAGGAGGGATATCCTTCTGTGCTTCAGTAACTGGGGTTGTATTTTGTGGAAAAGAGATGAAACCTATAACTTATAAACACACGCAATATGGTGCAGCCATCAGAAAGCCTTCAAAGACATCCCACCTTGCCCTGTATTTTAAATCCCAAGCTAAGTAAGCACAAATGCATCTATCCCATCTGAATATTAGATCAGTAATAAAGACATGCTGAGCCTGGCTTTTTTTTAAAGGCAGAATGGGAATTGATCCATAACTATGAGGTATTCCCTGCAAGGAGTCACAATCTGTCCACCTTTCCTCGAAAAGGTCTTAGGCTGTCAAATGTTTCATGGCTATGAGCACCTGCTGCTCGTGAGATCAAGGAGTCTTCTGGGCTTTTATAGCCCTCTGCTGAAGTTATGGAAAATTATACACAGTGGGCCACCACCAGGTGGGACTGAGTGTGACTTCATCTGGCGAGGTAGCAAACGGGACGACCGGCAGGCAGGAGACGCGACAGAGCTGCGTGACTCCTCAGCATCCCCATCTTACTGCTTTTCACCTTTCGCACACCTGGGCAGTCCTGATGGTGCCAGGATTTATCCATACAATTGATTCAGGATTCATTCAGTCACCACACAGATGGCTTTTGGCAGAGCAACCTTTTTTAAAATTACACATAGATAGATAGATAGATAGATAGATAGATAGATAATGTGGCATGTTAACAGCAAGGATCAAGCTTTTTAACCAAATCTCTGCCTGGATTCATGCTCTCTCTCCCCCATCCCTCTTTTTTCAGCCTTCCATTCTTCCTCTCTTCTCAGAACAAATTCCCTAGTTTTTCTCTCGAAGCTTGTGCATGATTAACTCTTCCATTTCCCTCTATCCATCCCTGAGCTTCTGTCTCTGTCACTTGGGAGAGAGATTTTATTACTTCTCCTACCCTGGTTCGGCCACCCGTGGTACAAATAGTTTGGTCTAATATATTGTCTTGCAAGGCAGTGGGGTCAAATTCTTCAGCCGAAATTGGTTACAAATACGTTAACTCCCCATAAAATTCAATGGGATGACTCCTCTGCCATAGAGTCTCAACATAACGGCTAAAAAATGTAAATGTTTATTAATGTATGTTTTGTGTGCTTGTGTGGAGCAAACTCCATTCACGGAAGAAACTCATATGGTTGCTATAGAGGAGGCACCAGTAGACATCATGTCAGCTGAGGGCCTCATCTCAAACCAAGCACTCATATCTTCCAGGAGTATGCATGGATGTCTATTTAAACTCACCAGGCTACAAGTGAAGCATCGTGTTTGCTGTGCTTGCAATTCCCTCTTCCACCCCACCCTTCACCAGTTTTTTGGCTTCCCTAAACAGGGGAATGGCAGAAACTTTGTGCCCTGCTGTCAGTCAGGCGGCTGGGCATTGAAATGTTTTCTCCTGGGTAGTGTGTGGGGACACCTTGTACATTAAAAGGTGGACTCAAAGGTGCGGTCTAAACGATACACTGTATTTACAGGTTTCACATATTCGTACAATACATTCGAGTCACAAGCTATCCTGACAGTGGTGTATGAATAATTCCATTGACTTAGTGGAGATGACAAGTGAGCCAGTGACCACTGTTACAGTGATGCATATGGGCCTCACTGCTCTGTGATGATGTTGTTTACTAGATACAGAATGGGTTGCGAATGCTAAATGCAAATGCTTATTCCAAATACAAATGCTAAGCCTCCTTCAAGACTGCTCATCAGTCTGCAGACTGACATTGGAGAGCTCAGCATAGGGAAAATTCATCTCAAAATTAACAACCTAAAATTAAAAACCCACTACGGAGTTGTAAATCACTTAGATGTTTTAACTGATTTACTATTCCTCTTTTCTTTTTATTATTGTGAATTTTGAGACCACAGTCATGTTTCAACATGCAGGCAGAGGTGAATGTCCTTTGGTACCCTTTTTTCAAATTTGTTACAACAAAAAAATACAAAGACTCATTTGAGAAAACAGACCAGCTCTACGCAGATGAATCTGGGATCCAGGGAAAGATGCACGTGATAAAATCAAATGTCCTCTGTGCAGTTGCTGGACAAATACAGTTGGACATCTGGAAACCATGGGCCAGATGAATGACTTGAGTGAGCACGCTCTTTCTGCAATTCTGTCATTTTTGGAGAGACAGAGATCTACATGGAGGTGAGGAAACTGCAAATCCAGGAGGTCCTGAGTGCATTTCCATGGTTACAGGAGTTTCTCACTGTCTTGGCATTTGGGGGTGGCTATTTGGCCTAAAATGACTGGCTGAATACGGAACAAAAATGCCTCCTGACATTAAAACTAACAGTTTTATAATTGTATTAGAACAAAGAGCTTTGTAACCCAGAACCTCAATGCTCTGAAAAGTTCACAGTCCCTTTGTTTTCTGTTGAGTGTCCATTCATGGAGCACATTTATGAAAGCAGGTCACTTCTCATTATAGACCACTGCAATGAGTGACCATGCAGTACATATATTTGATGAAAAACACAATGTCAATCATCTGGTGATGAGTGCACTGATTTATTTGACCAAAGAGCACATTTCAGAGCTTGTGCTTCTCTGATCTGAGACTGAGGGATTAAATTTGATTTTCATCTAAACAAATTACAAGGTGCACATTTCTAGTTAACTGAGATCTGATGGGATGGGACAGTGCCTCTCAGGCAATACCTTAGCAGGTGGTCTGGCTTTGTATGAATATCTCTGTAGTGCAAATTGCTTCTAAGAAACATGGACTCCTTTCACCCAAGAAATAGGATATAATTGCAATAATAAATAATGAACATTGGGTAGCATTTATATAGTGCCTTTCATATGTGTTTTACAGTAAGGGGGCTTACTCACTTCAACCACCATCAATGGGTGGCATCCACTTTAGCAATGCATGACAACTTTTTGGTACCAGAACGCTCACACCAGCTAAGACACACTGGGGGATGAATAGATGGCCAGATGGAGAAATCCAGATTTTTCATCTGAAAAGGGTATGCATGCTATCTGTGTTCACACAGAGATGCATAACACAGCATTGCCCCATGGCTCTTAGTCTGTGTTCTTATTCAAACTGGGTTTGCTGATTGCACCATAGGGCTGCTATCAGGTCCACTCAGGTTCTGTTTTGATCTGCAAAACAACCTGTATTTAGGGAGACCCAGGCGTGAAAATAGTGAGAGCGCTGAAAGAAAAAAAGGTGTGGATGGAGAAGAGGAAAGCTTAATTCGCCTAAAATTCACGTCACCTCTGTCACTTCCATTTTCTGCCTTAAAAGGTATGACAGCCCTGCGTGTCCTCCAAATTCTCCCCTGCTCTCCAAAATGTTTCTCTCTGTGCTCTATAACAAACTGCTCCCCCCTTTCTCTTTCTGTCTGTCCCTCTCTCTCTCTCTCTCTCTCTCTCTCTCTCTCTCTTCCACTCTCTCTCTAACACTTCCTTTTTTCTCTCACTCTCTCTCTCCGCTGTGTGCACTGCTAAGTACAGAGGCATCCCGTTTCAGGGCAGTAGCCCAGCTCTACATCCAGCTGTTTGAGAGGAGGGGGGGGACGGGGGGCTATTTAAGAGCTGTAGTTAGGAGCAGGAGGTCTGACCACAGAGTGTCTGTTTAAAAGAAAGAGATTTCCCTCTCCTTCTTTCTTTCATTCACTCTCTCCAAACTCTCTCACTCTCTTGCTCCTGACTCCAGCATCAGTGGAATTGTCTGAACTGAAAAAAGGCAGAGAGCTGTCCTTGCTCCAGAGAGTTGAGAGAAAGAGAGGGAGAGAGAGAGCAAGAGAGCAGAACAATTGTTGAGGCTGAATTTTTTTGCCCCATACATCATACTGTCTTTCTTTTTTTTTTTTTTTTTTTGTAACTTCAGAAAAGCACATCGTTTCTTCTTGAGCTGTGGGAGTCTTCATTGAAGAAACTGGGGACTCACCCATAGGTAAGAGCTGCACATTACACTTTGCGTTACCTGTGTAAATTTCTGCAGCTGATTGATTTATTTATTAATTGACATACAGACACTGTAAATATCCCATGATCTCATACGTCTTCCTCACTCGTTTCATACAAATTGTGTGTGAACGTTTTAGGGGAAAGAAAACAGGTATTTTGTATTTAATGACAAATCCATTCAATCCATTACAATAAAAAAAAGGTAAAAAAAATGTGGCATTTACAGATAAAGCCCTACCTTGTTGGAAGCACACTATTACTTGTTCTAGTGGCTAAACTTATGTTACAGTCATATTACAACTCAAATAAAGCAAATTTTTTGTTTACAGTTATTTTCTGGACTTAGATGTCTGTATGAATCAGATGGAAGTTAATTCTACAGTTTCAGTAGATTAATGAATGAATGCAGTTTGGTCTTTCTTTTGAAACTTGCACAAGAGTTTCAGACTGACTTGAGTCGCCGAAATGTGCTCATTATGGTTTATGAGGCATGTCGTTAACATATCTGGCGCATGCTGCAACAGTTGGACTCCTCCATTCAGTGTTTAATGCGTGCTATTTTTGAACTGGGGGAGGAAAACGAAAGAGAAATCGAACGCATTGATTGACTACTGAATGACTGTATGTGCGGGGGAAGTTGCTCTGTGATTTGATTTTCTTGGGTTAAATTCAGCCGGCACGCGTGGTCTGCCAAGAAAATTCTATCTCAGCTCGCCGCCGTTCCGTCTGCAGAAGCAGAGCCGCTTGCTGTCTCGGATAATGGTAGCTGGAGTGCGTTGTCGTGTCATCACCGGCTGTGTTGCTGCAGACGCGAAACTGGGCTTTCGGTTTTGCTACGATGTACAGCGGATTACGCGTTACCTTTAATGAATTCGTGTGCGAGAAGGAGTATGTTCCCCTTAGAGACTGTCACTCTGGCAAAGCGTATCGTAGTTTACTGTGTGTAGATAGCCGCACGCAGGGAGCAAAGAGAAAGAGGGGTGGAAGTTTTGTAATTTTTTTTTCCTGCTTAGCAGTATTTAATCGGATGCTAGGTGCATTGACGGTGGAATCAGAGGAAGATGCAATAACATGTACGATTATTCTTTTTTTCTGTTTTGGTAATTCTCGTGAGGACAAACGGAATTGATACAGCATTTGATGCTGGCTTTATTCTCACTGTGATTTGCTACATTTCGTGCCTACATATTATTCCTATTATTCACAGTAGTACAGTATTTTTGGGGTGTCCCTTTATCTTCTGTGTGATGTGTGTGCTGCATGTTGTTTTTATGTTTGTGTGCGTACAGAATGAAATGGCAGCTTCTCAATATCACTTACTAAGTTGAGTGAGTGATGCTTTAGCAAAATAACTGTATATTTATCTGTACCCCTTCAAAGTTTTTTTTCTTGCTCTAGGAGTGGAGTGCTATTTAAATAGTTTAGTAAGTTTGAGAAAACTAATCATCCTCAATGAAAAAGGGAAAAAAAAATGCAAAAGCCAGTTCTGTGGACACACACACAGATGATGTATGCCATCACATATGTTTGTGTAAGTGCTGTGGCATTGCACAGAATAGAGGTTCTGAAAGGTAGCATTGGTGGGGATATTGCATACATGTATCAGATCTGTATCAGTCTGTGCTTACAGAGAATCTCAGGACTGGTCCTATAAATCTGATTCAGAATGTCTAGACGGAGCGTGTAATTGGTTGCGTGTGGGAGCAGGATGCAGATGTGGCCGTGTTCTCATAGGGGGATTCCATCATCTTTTTCATTCACTACTGTCCATCTCTCTTTCTCCTTGGGCATCGGCCAGTACAGAGGAGATAAATGGCCTTCACAATCTTGCCACCTGAAAAAAAGGAACAGACAGAGAGACAGGGACAGCGCCACACTGACAACCATTTCAAACAAAAGCGGTTTGCCGGGCGAAAGTGACTGCATCCACTCTGTCTGTGAAACAATGTAGCATTGACTTGCTGTGTTACAGCACCATTTGCTTACAGAGTTCTGTTTCTTGCTGTTTCAATTATGGTAGACCGAGAAAAAAAGATTTTTTTTTTACCCCAATCTGTGAGCAGTCAGACCTTAACTACCCATCTGAGCACACACATGATACAGAGGAAATAGTTGACCCACACAGCAGGCATGTCAATTTTCAAGTACACCTTCTGTCCAGGAGTCGGACTGGGGGGGGGGGGTTTACAAGCATTACGAGCATCGCAATTATTTTTAAGACAAAATGACCCAGCGCGATTCCATGTGTCGGGTTGCAGAGTAGACTCTTTGGTGTGTGCTCTCCTGGAGATGTTAATCCTCATAAATCTTTGTTGGTATTCAGTTTCACCTGTTGGCAATTATACCAGCTTCCCAGATGGACCACCGCCCCCCGCCCCCCAGACTATCGACCCATTTCATCCCATTAACAGAAACCAGCATAACAGTACTGTGACGCGGATGCTGGGTCTCCCAGCGTCAAAATGGAAACCATCATGCTGTTTACACCATGGCTGTTTTCCACATGAAAGCCTGTCCCACCAGCTCTTGTACACTGCCTTCTCAAGGATGTCCTGCTGTGCGTTTTTGATTACTGAGCGCCGTTTGAGCATCACACAGACCCACTCTGAACCCATCCTGTGAAAAAAGTTAGTTTTGCACTCTGTTGTTGCCTTCCAGTTCTGCCACACACATATTGGGTTGGCAGACACATTTATTAGTCCTCTGACCTTCAAATAGTTTTCTCATTTTCATCTTTTTCAAAAATGGTGAAAGAGACACAAAGGTTTTGAGGTTTTGATTGATTAGTCTGCAGATGGAAACAAAAAAGCAGCCCCTCAAAATATCCTGTGAGATTTGGTTGTGTGATTTTTTTATTTAATATTTTTTTGTTTCTGCAATGTTTCAGCAACACGGAATGCCAGATCTGAACACATTCATTGTGTGCAGAGCCTCTTTATTAGCTGTGTTATATTTAGCAGAAGGGACACACACACACAGACGTTCCACCTCTGCTCCTGATGTTAACTTGTGACCTGTGTATAACGTGCCTTGGACTCCTGTGATGTAGAGAACGATGTAATTAGGGCAGCAGGAAAAACACGCCCAGTTAAGCTACAGCCCTCAGGGAACGGGTCACCCAGCTCACGCAAAGGTGAGAGTGTGGCTCTCACCGCACGGACACGCGACACACGCTCAGGCTTTTACTGTAGAGCAGCCGAAACAGATGTCCTGAAACAGCAGCCAAAATTCCTCGGTACCGTTTCCATGTGGGAAAATTCCCTCCCTGCTGCCAGGATGGGGGAAAAGCAATAAAGCTAATTCTGCATTATAGTTTAAAAACGCAGAGGTTTATTTCATTTTCTTCTGTCGTCTTTCAGTTTGCTTTCTCAACATCAATACACAGCGGGATGGCCTCAATCAACCTCACACACAATTACTCTCATTTTTAATTAAGATCATTTTTATTTGAATGTGTGAGCACCAGTAATTTTCAGATTTACGAAAAAGTGACCAAAACATCTTTACAAAATGATTTTATATTACAAAGATTGAGGATAATAGTAAAACCCATTTATTAATATTATTGTTCTTTTACTCTACAACAAACAAGTCAGATCTGAGGGAATCCTAATTTCGTCCTGGTGGTAGGCTCTAGTTCGACATTTAGCTCCTTCCCAGAGTTGGGGTCTCACGTCAAAGCAAACATCTCTCATCTCTGTATTTCCCTAACACTGTGTATGTGCTTCCCTGGCCACCGTGTACATAGCAGCATGGTTTGAATAAGCGGGATTAGGACCAAGGACAGAGACACTCCTCTTGCTCTGGGATATGCTCCCACAGTGCCACACGTACACTGGGAGCACAGCAGAGAGCAGGCGTGAGGACACCCCCCCGCACTGTGTCCACAATCACAGGGAGAGGAGGAGGGGAAACCAGCATTTCCTCCTTTTCTGGAGGCTGCTCTCCAATCCAGGCAAAGACAAAAAGTGTTTTTACGTTCACGTCCAAAAAAGAACAGTTGAGCTCACAGGAGTGTGGGTATTTGGGAAAATGCTGTGTTTTGCTGTTGTTATGCTCTTGTCTGTTTGTTGCTTTTGAGTTATCTACACTAGACTCAGTGTTGTCCTCTGTTTCCCCCTATCATCAGGAGTAAGTGTTATGTATGGGTACAAGAGTACAAGTGAGTCTACTGGTTGAACTGTAGTCAAGGGACTGGGCTTGGAACCAGAAGGCCGCTGGCTTAGTTCCCAGGAGAGGTGCTGCCATTGTCCCACTGAGCAAGGTGATTAACCTAAATTGCCTTTACAGATCTACAGCTGTGTGCATGGATGACACTTAAAATATAAGGTACAAGATGTTCAACATAACCTGGATAAAAGGCCTAAGCAACAAATCAGCAGTAATGATGGTGACTGTTATTATTACTATTTTCATTGCTAAGCATTGATTTGAAGTAGAGGCCCTATGATAGTGACTTGATAGTTCAGGATAGAACAGAACAGTGTAATAGAATTGAGTGCTTGCATGAGGGTAAACTAATCTGCTTTCCAGGGAAGCCTGCTTTCACTGACCTAGAGAGTGGCACCAGGAAGTCATTATGGCACTATGTACTACATGCCTGGCCTTTCCCATAGGATGTGAGGAGTGGCCAGCCTTTGTGTTACGCTGTGCCTCTCACCAGATGTTGAGGGGTGGCTAGGTAGGGAGAGTGGGGGCTGGGGGGAGAGACAGTGAAATATAAGCTCACTTTTACTTTTACTGCGGTGTGTTTTAAAGGCTGGGGTGTCGGGGTGCAGGAGATGGGGGTGGCGGTGGCAGAGGGGATGATGGGAGGTCAGATGAGTTTTAAACGGAATCCCAGATGGGCGCAGTTTGCGCACGGAAGAGCAGCTCTGGGTGCCTCAGGGGTCAGGCTAATAAACGATGAGGTCGGCGGTCCTTGGTGCGTAAACGAAGAAGCGATGAGTAATGTGCTTCCAGTGGGGCTCCTCTCCTCGCTCCCTTTCTTCTAATGGGACCCCCTCACGCGGGACCCTCGTTAACAGCACACAGGAGCCCAAATATTTATGCACTCATTAACTCATCTGCATTCAGCTGTTTGGCCTCGTTAAGGACCATCTGTGCTTGGGTCTCACTGGCTAAGCCGAAGTTCAAGACGCCTGGCCTCTCAGCTAGCACTGAAAAGAGCATGTTCCTGAAAGGTTTCCAGTTTCACAGGTAGTTCTGTGGCAGTGTGGTGTAATGTTTAGAGAAATTGTTATCAAACAAATGCAGGTTCATATCCCAGATGGGTCACTCTTGTTACACCCCTGGGACAAGCATAGAACTGGAATCACTTAAGTAGAATATCTAGTTGTAGAAATGGGTAATATGTATCCAAAACAGTTACCCTGAGTAAGTGCCATTGACAAGCAAACAGAGGCAAAATTTGTTTTGATTTTTTATCTATGCATAAAATATCTGACTTCTTGCTAATGTCAGTGATAGCAGATTGGCGGTGCAATTTGCTGAATATTTTATGTTTGGCTAATATTCCTGTCTTTTTCTATATATACCAGCTGGCATATTTCTCAGTAATTCAAAACACGTTTTAAATATGCTAAATTATTCTTTTTAAAAACTTTCAGACTACATGAGCTACATGTCAAAACTGTTTAAGACTATGAGCTTTTTCAGTTCTGGTTTTCATTGACTCTTTTAGTATTCTGTGGGAAATCAACATGGCGCATTACAGACGTGCAAATATGCAAAGCTGCATATGGGCCAACATTGGCTAGAAAGTCATGTTATATAATCTTAAATCAAAGAGCCATTTCCGTCATTGCTCAGAGTTAATGGGGTCGAGAAGGAACACCTCAGCCACTAATAGATTTACAGGCTGTCCACTGGAAGGCTGTTGAGTCCAATGCCATACCAGATAACTTGAAGTCTTGGTGTTTACACCCACACACATGGGCAGGCATGTTTATTATTACAATACAGAGAGGTTTTGTCTGAAACAGGCAGCTGAACCACAACCATGCCACAAATCACAGAGCCCCGCGTGCTCCCCAGACCATTAAGAAACGGAGCCCAGGAAGGCCACTGAGGCAAGGGCACAGGGATACCTTGTGCAGAGTCAGTGAACTGTGATCTGACATGGAGTCATGGTCTGAGTCACAGTATTTCATCATACCCCCCCCCCCCCAAAAAAAAAAAAAAAATCAGCCTCTCTGACCCCATTGTCATGAATAGATTGGTCAGATGGTGCAAGGGGCAACCTCAATGTGTGGAACATCATCCTTGGGACTGTTTAAACCCATGGATCTCTGGTCATCTGCAGTAACACCTGGAGCTGGAGCTTCATAGCTGGACAAAAACTTTAATCACTCACATATTATTAAATAATAAAACACTTACTGTAGCCCTCTTTTTCAGCTTGATTGTGAGTACAGTATTATTGAATATTGGGTTGTAATACACTCTTAACCATTGGATTCAATCTGCATTTTTCCTTAACACTTGACTAAAAATTTAAAGTAAGTGTTCATGTTTGATGTCTTTGCAAATACACAGTTCAGTTAAACAAATTATGTTTGTGCTGAAAATAATTAACAGTTGTATGTTTTTTCTCACTGAGTCCAAGTGTTCAGCATGTAACATGACACAATGAGCCAAAATTCCCCCTTAACTTCTATAGGTGAGAGTTCAAGGGTCATGAGTCATTTTTTAGGTGCTCTGCAGGGATCACAACTCCAAGAGCTGTAACTTAAAAAACCCCATTTGTGATCCCTGTTACATGACCGGACCCCAGAGTGTGCAGTGAAATCCATTCCCCGTCACACTGCGGGACAACTTCATGAGTTCCTCCAGGAAATCCGTTTCAGCTTTCACAAATGAAACCTTCACAGTACTAAACTCAGTGAGACTCACTTATATATTTATTCTTGTGTCTAACTTTAAACTTATACTTATCTCTGTCCCTGCCTGCTTCAATAAACTTCAATACCTTGAACCCTGTTCACCCATCTCATAAGTCTTTGACCCTCTGCACACCCCTCTCACTCTAATTCTGTCTATGGACATTGTTGCCAGGTGGTCCCCACTTCCTGGTCATTGTTAACACTGAATGGGTATACCCCCATACCTTTTCCTAAGTAGCCATTTAAAAGGTAGAATAAATAAACATTTCCTCTGCACTGAGACTAAACTTGCAATGAACTGAACTCTTGTCTGGGCGTTTTCTCCTCCCCTCTCCCCCGGCCCATGACGTTCGTCCCAGCGTGGGGCCAGTTGTATAGTGGAAACAGTGGATCACTGAGAGAGTCTGTCTGCACATGAACTATGAAATCCTTCAAAAAAAGAAGAAGAAGAAGAAAAAAAAAAACGAGACAAAAAGCCTTGTCATCAATCAACACATGACCCTGCAGAACCAATTAAAAGGGAGAGCCCTCAGGTTTGCAAGACGGCAGAGAAGGAGTGGAAAAACGAGCCCTGGAAAAGCCATCATGCTCGCACTGGGCCATAACTCTGCTGTTTCCTCTGAAACAGAAAACTCTCTGGTGAGAGAGGAGCAGAGGCGGTGCGTTTGGGAATGGATGAATATTTAAAAGGCTGGGAGTGCATTGTGGGCCCATGTGATTGGCTCTTCCCTCTTTTATTTGCATTCCATCACTTTATTTCTGGGGATCCTGTTTTCCCGGCTCCACCCAGAGCCAGCTACCCCACTGGTCGAAAATAGGACAAAACAGGCCAAAGTCCACTGATTGAGGAACGTCTTGGAGAGAGAGGGGGTTCTGCATGGCTTTCAGTTTACAGACGCGGTAAAAAGTCACCAGCTTATGCACTTTTTAATTATGTCATTGTGACCACCACCTGCCCAATTCCCTCAGCTGGTGAGCATCTGATTCCCCAGATCTTCTGATAAGTAGTTTTCACCCTTATCGAATTTGACAAGAGTCACCCCTGAAGTGGTCCGTCTGTTTCAGTTGGTCAAATGTTAATGTCACTTGCACCTTTTGCCAACATCAATCTAATTAACTTCTCGACCTATCAATTGGCAGAGGCTCTTATTCAGAGCCACTTTCAAGGCCATCATGGTAAGCAGCAAGGAGTAGTGGCACAAACAAGAACAAGACCATCGTTACAGGGTCAGGGAAGGTCACTGTGCTTGACAATCACGATGAGAATAACTGTTGAAATAGGTGTTTATGATTAAATAATATCTTGGTTTGTCTGTTCTGCTGGCTCCATGAGGGCCGAAAAACATAACAAAGATACCTGGTCCCACAGCTGACTGTGACTGCAAAACACCACATGAAAGGTGATATATCAGGCTCTGAAACTGCCCTGCAGTGCACCATCCACAAAAAAAGCCAAGCTATACTGTGTCTTACATGGAAATTAGATTAGCAAAGACCACATGAGGAACTGAGTAACCTTTGTTTAAAGTATAATTTACCAGCCAATTATCAGGTGCAAGTGGAAGGATCCAATTAAGTGGAAATGAGGACTTTCCTTTCTGGCAAAGCATGTGTTTGACCTTATGAAAGCCTCATATGGGACTGCTGGTGGAAACTGGAGCATGATACAGGCATTTGAAAAGAAATCAACTCTAATTTTTGGATGGTTGTTTCCAACCCCCCAGAACAAACAAGAGGGAGCATTATCTTGACATGTGAAATATTGAAGAAAGTTTAAATAATATTAATTTATCAAAGGTCGTCATATGGTCATACAATAATGTTAAACAAAACAATTTTTAAAAAATGGAAGAGGAGCGTGCACATGTATCCAATAAACATTCGATCGGTGTTGGATATTTGTCAAGTTCTTTTAGTCTTTCTTTGTTTTGCAGCAATGTACACTTTTCACACTTTTTCAACATGCTTGCAGTGTGTATGGGGACGTGTTGCATTACTTTGCAGGTATTCCTTTGCAGGTTCATATTCTCAGTGATTAATGTTAAATATGCAGGTAGTTTGCTTAGCTTAGCTTTGCTTAGTGATTGTCTTTTAGGCACTCTGTCTAGTTTGAGAATCTGCTAGAACAAATGACAGAACACTGCTTGTCAGTTGAATTACTGGAAATTATTGGATAACAAAGATAAAGATTCTGCAGTGAGTAATTGTACAAAGTACAATCTCAGGTTTTCCGGGAAACGTCAGGTGTTTAAGCCTAAGAAAGAATGAGCAGAATGTGTGATGGGATGATCAGTGTAGACAGATGGGAACAAAACTTTCTCATTACCCTAATTAAAGGAGAGGAGGAGAAAGGGGTGGTGGTCAGACAGCAATGCAGCCAGTAAAGAGAAGTCTGGCAGTGCGGCAGCCTTAGGGAATTTAAGTCTGGGACAAATGAATCTCAATTAGGGACACTATTTCGAAAAGCATTTGTTTTTTAAAGACAACCGTTGTAAAGAAAAGCGTAACAGCACATTTTCATTTATAAAAACCAGCATTCATAACCGAAAGGTTGTCGGTTTAGTTCCCCACTGGGGCACAGCCATTGTAACCTTTGACAAAGTACTTAACCCAGAATTGCCTCAGTAAATATCCAGCTTTACGTGGACAACATGTAAAAATGGTAACCTATGCAAGTCGCTCTGGATAAGAGTGTCTCCTAAATGCTGATGTAATATATAACCTCAGATGTTTTTTGAAATATATGTTTCTTTTTAGCATTAAAATTCAACCATAAAGCAGAAAATCTGAGACCCTTTCAGTGTAGTTAAATCCATCAATAGCACAGAATTGCAATTGTATGTCACTGTAATTTGTTCCAAAAGTTCCAAAGTAGCTACAATTTCAGAACATCCCTAGGTCATATTGTCATAGGATTATTGAGCTCCAAATTGCACAACACCCACGCACAAGTTGTCATTGGTCCTTCCATCAACAAGTCTATTCAAGCCAATAGGGATGGGACAAAATGAACTGACTGGATTTTGCATCAGCTAAGTCTCTTTTGACTCATAAATATGGATTATTGTGGTATTCAGTGCTCTGTTACAGATACAGATAAAATCCATCTCTGTACATACTCAACTTCAAACTGTCTGCTGCTGTCTGTTTTAGAACATGCTTATTGTTCCAATAGAGATGTTATACTAAGCGACAGAAGGATGTGATTGGGTACTTAATTTACAGAGATGGAGTCCATTGAAAAAAAATGTGTTCAGTAAATCCCACTAACATCAATTATGGATACTATGTTTACTGGTTAAATTACATGTACCTTTACCTCACCTGTTAATGCATCGGTAATGGGACCACAATCCATTTAATGTAGTTAGATCGACCTAAACATTACACTGCACCCAGCTGTAATGCAGATATATAAACAAGAGGCCAAAGGTAATAGGCAAGGAAAATTTAACAGAAATGTGATGCATTTTCTCAGTAATTGTGAGCAAAAAACACGGATCAATAAAACTAGCACTAGATTGTCTCCTGCATAATTATAACAAAAAGGCATCTTGGCTCAGACTATGTGCTTTGTCATACATCTTTCATGAATAGCAAATCTTGGCTCAGATTATCAAAAGGGCATCTGCAGTAAGACATGACTGGCAGTAGCTACCCTACATTAAATAACATGTAGTCCAATTATGACCATACATGCTGTTCATTTTGCCTTGGTGTGGAATTCTGTGAAAACAAAGGGCCAATGTCTATCATCAAGACATACTGTCGTCCCACAGTAAATCAAACTGCATTCCAAAGCTGGCGCCCCGGTGAGGTTCAGGACTCGGCGGAATGCATCGGTGCAGTGGAGTGGTACACAATAAAAGGCAGGTTTCATGTTCCGGCTCCCTGGGCTTCTCACTGACAGTTCTGGCCACGGCATTGTTGAAACAAGAAGTGTTATAATTTGTTGCCCCGTAATGAACATTCCTGAGGGGGGCGTGGAGGCGCAGAACACCCATAATTAGAATAGCAATACAGACAGTACTAGAACCTTCTGTTACCAGCCAGAACCTCTGAGACAAGGGCTGTGTCCCAGATCGCACACTAGCACACTGCAATCTGATATTCTGCGTATAGAACTCTACACTAAATCTTTTTGCATGCATCAATACGTACACCAATACACAGTATGCATCAATTGTAAATGTCTGAATTCTGTCCAAATTAAAAAATTAATGAATTCTGACATCAGCTACAGTAGGGGCACAGCTAGGTGCAGTATTTTGCTCTATACTACTACTACTCCTACGACTAATAATATCTACTAAATAATTACTACAACTAGCATATTAAGTTACGCAACAATACTTCAAATGACTGGTGTTTGTATAATACTGATAACTGAAAATAATGTGATATTCATTAAATAAAAATGGTTGTTCACCAACTAGCACCAACCCTGCCCCTTTTTTTTTTTTTGCAAAGAATTCTGGAGAAGTACTTCCCTGATAATATGTAACCGGTGCCCACTGCTTTTTTCAGCAATTGTTGTATGGAATCTGGATACATTCAACCAGGCATGAACATACTGGATGGCCAAGCATACTTGATAAGCCTATGACATAGTATGCTAGTGTGCGATTTAGGACACAGCCTAGAAGGGAGGAAGGACAGAAGGAACCTAGAAGCCTAATAACTGGTTATAATGTCTCCAGTCATTTGATAGGCCTGCCATTTACTGCATTTTCCATGGTCAGCCAGAGTCAACAACACCGCTACAAATGATAAAAATAATCTAGCAGCATCATTATTAGCTCCTGTCATAATATAACTCATAATGAAACCAAGGCAAATTGCACCAGCTTTCCTTTTTCCTAATTGGTGTGTGTGTATGTGTTGACTTATGAGGGCATTTTGGAGATCTTTTTCCATTATAATTCGGATTGTTTGCAGAAGATGTTTGAAAGGCAAGAAGAGATGTCATTGTCTGTCTTCCCATACTGAGGAGGTGCATTTACCATAATTGCTTGTAACAGTCCATCACTTGTAATTACAGCGCTCCACTATCCAGCATATTAAGAGACATTCTCGCATGATCTTTCATGGTCCACAGTAGGCCTATCAGTATGTTGGCTGTGACGTCTATGACTATTACCCGACTCCCTGCATATATTGCAGTTTTCTGTGCCAGAGGATTCGACTGATCTTTTTGAACTTTAATTTTAAATATACACATACCAGCTGGCTGGGCTGCTTGTGAGGGTTTCCAGTACAGGCTCTCTAGCTTTTGCCAGCCCCAAAAGGACATAAAATGGCCACTCAACTTTCAAGAGCCAAAGCTGGTTTTCCACAGGCTTTTCCAGCTATTTAGAGGATTAAAAGGATCCCTGGTTTGCAACCGCCTGAAGTAATTGGCTGTCTACTGCACCCTGTCACCAGGGCTGCTCATTCCCAGAGGGGACCTGTCGACACATCAGCTGAGGGTCAGTGTGCAGAGCTGCGCTGGACAGGAAGTTACCCATAACCCTGCTTGCCATGTCAGTGGCTCTCAGTCCATCAATCTCACACGAGTGTTCATGGCACCTCTCTTCAGGTCCTTTTTTTTTTGGCCAGTGCGTCTGGTCCTGGCTGGGCCGATCTGAGTCTGGGCCTTGAAGAAAGTGAATCAGCTGTCTTTGTACATATAGGATTACAGTTCTGGCCCTCTCCTTTATCTGACGTGTGTTACCCCGCCGCGTCCAATTACCCATCCTGCTTGGTCCCATATATAGGAAATACTGCCTGACATCTATAATCAGACTAAAATCTTCTCTCAGAGATATAGTATTTCACCATGGCGCACACAGAAATGCGCTTGAAATTTGGAAAAAAAAAAAAAGATCTGCACTCAATGCAAGAACATTTTTGCCATCCCTTTAAATGGAGAGATCCGATCTAGGAACACTATATCTACAACTGTCTCTCCCCCTCCCCCTGGCCTGGTATGACATTCCACAGACAGAATCCTTTGTTACACCAGTAGCTGGACCACCACCTGAACGAGCGCTCTTTTTGAGGTGACCAGGGATCATTTTACCGCGGGGCCAGCCTGGAGAGCAGACCTTGATTAAAAGCTTCTAGTTCTCATGTCAAGAAAGATGGCAGGTCATTCCATTCCACATTCCATTTCACTCATCTGTTGCACATTATCTATACCAAAACTGTAGGAACGCAATACGAGCTGAATGAAGGGCTTGAAAGCTTGTCCACAACCAAGTCAAGTTTTCAATCCGATTTCTTCACAGTATGTGAAGGAAATGGATGGGGAGAAAGAGTAGCACCTAAGACAAATGCTATCTTTCTGATTGAAAGCCCAGGGTAATTGAATAGAATGTTTTTGTTTTTTTCCCCAGCACTGCGCTCTCTCGTGATTTCAAATGTACACAGAGCACACAGCTGGATCTTTGGTGTGCGCTTGGCACGTTTGCTGTTTGTTTTAGCTGCCGTTTAAAGAAAACCAGGTGCGCACTGAGGGCTGTCAGAGGGTGTTATTCCCGCTTGCAGGCGGGGAGGAGAGAAGTGCACAGCGTGATGAGAGGGACTCTTCAACAACGCGCAGAGCGTGGCTCTAATTTGTTGCTCAAAGCATTTTTAAAAATGAGTGGTCTTTTGAAACCAAGCAGCCGTACCGTAAACCAGCAATCAGGTGAGAGTGCTCCTTAGCAGCTTTGAAAACTCGTATTGAAAACTCAATGTCATTTTTTTAAAGATCTAAATGATCTCACATCCAAAAACTTTCACTCATTTTCCACTGCTGCTGATCATTAAAATGGTATAGTCATTTTTTGAAAGTTCCATCCAATTTCATTTATGCTTTTTGAAACTGTTTGTGTCAAGTCTGTCCATTCATAACTTATTGTTATCCATCTGGACATCACACTCAATAAAATGGCCCTTCTCTGTAAGCATGGCATAATACAAGCCTCGCTTCCAGTGTACATAAATAATGCTGGGAAACTTAAACTGGACCATCATGTGGAGAGCGATCAAAGAGCTCTACTGCAGTGATTTATGAACAGCAGGGCACCAGAATACCATTCCAGGCAAAACCTGAGCAGATGGTCTTCCCCAGCCTACCTGCCCAGGTCATGATCTCATGGCCTCAGGGAGGGAGGAGTCACGTTAATGCAGGTGTTGCACGTTGTCTGCAAATGGTAGCCCATCAAGAAAAACACCTGTCGCACCATAAACGCTGGCACATAATGTGGGGTTCCTCCGGAGATTTAACAAACAGAAGTGACATTAAAGAGACACTTTCACCCTAAACTGGGGATTGCCTGCTACAGTATAATTTGGCTATCATTACAGGAAAGTGATGAACATGCGCATCTTGAAAGTTAAGTAAAGGGTGTGTGCACTTTTTCTTTGAAAAGCATTTAGTTGTTTTTTGAAAGTTACACAGCTTAATAACCAATGTTTGCTTGGATGATTTTAAGATAGCTGCAATGTATGTCAATATCAGAATCATGGAACTCAAGAGAAAGCAAGCTAGGGCAATGAGCTGCTCAGTAAGCACTGAATAATGCTTTAATTTGTCTATGTTTTTACACCCATCAAAACCAAAATATTTTGGTGTGTTATGCATATTAGAGTTCATGTGTCCTGCAGTTTCATTAAGTGCTCAGTTTAACTACAATTTACAGACTAGTTATAAAGGGTACAACTGTACTTTAAACTTCAATGGAAATTTACTAGCAGACGCCAGTTTAATTTGAGAGCTGGAAACTACATCCAAATGAAGAGTCTTGCCTTGCCACTACAAACACAGTGAGATGACTGGTGATGAGAAACTTAATAGAAATACAAGAAAAATATGGAATCTGCATGCAGTTCTTGTTGACGCACGAGGTCAAAGTCTATGCCATTTCGGGGGTGAGTCAGCTGGATGAGAAAGTGCATCTCCTGGAAATGACATCACAGCATCACAGGGCTTTTACCCACAATTCATTTATTTAAGGCAGGGGATGAAACAAAGAGACACTGGGTAACTTTTTTTAAATTGTTGGCATGAATAATGGTAGTGACTGAGGTGAATCACTCCACCTTCCTCACTTTAAAGCACTTTAAAGGATGCAGCTCTTTCATTGCCTAATTTATTAATCCAATCATTCTTGCATTTATTCATCCATGAGGTCATTTGCGTACTTTATGTGAATGGATGTGTCATGCACTTTATGTCCATGAAGGCTGCTCTTGTCAGTCCTTGTCAGCATAGTCCTTGCTCCTTGCTTTGCAGGTCCCCCCCCCAGCTTTAATCAGATAAACGCTGCACCCCCATCGCGCTCTGCCGCAGCACCGTAGCATGGCTGCCAGAGGCCTGCTCCTGGCCTGTTTGGCTGCTGCCACCCTGCTTCAGCTCAGCAGTGCCGGCGTGGTGAAGAAGGTGATCCGTCACCGTAGGGCGACCCTGAAGCCCATCCCCTCCACCAACGTCACCATCCCCAGCCTAGACAAGCCGGTGGTCTTCAACCACGTCTACAATGTCAACGTCCCCGCCGGCGGGCTGTGCTCCGTGGATCTGGACCCTCCTGCTGGGTCCGACCTCATCAAACGCAACGCCCCGGGAGACCCCAACACCATCGAGCACACCCTGGATGGGGAGAACCAGATCGTCTTCACCCACCGGATCAACATCCCCCGCCAGGCCTGTGCATGCTCCGATGGGCTGGACGCACTGAAGGACCTGCTGAGCCGTCTGGAGGTGCTGGAAGGAGAGGTGTCCACACTCAGGGACCAGTGCACCACCGGGGCAGGCTGCTGCGCTGTCCAGGTCACAGGTAGGCCACACCCACACACGTGAACCAGACGGCTACAGGAAACAGGCTGCCACACCCAGTAAAGAAACAGAGCTCAGAAGTTTGCCTGTTTCTCCATTTACATTTTTATTTTATTTTGTCATAAGAAAGATATGTAGTGGCAAATTTAGGAATGTGTTTAAAAGAAGTTCCCTAATTGTGCCTGAGCTAGGTGTGCTTGATTTTGTCAGCCAAAACATACTGCTGGGTCAAAAGCAAAAATCGATTTTATGATGAGCATGAAGCAAGATGTGAGGAAAAACTGAAGGAGGCAGGGGGACAGCATACATCAGATGGTGTGGTGGCGTGTACTTTGTTGTTTTTTTGTTTACCCTTATTGAGGGTGACTTACAGAGCAATAGAAATGACAGTGCTTCAGAGTATCCCTGATCGAAGTACTACATGCCACTTTATTGGTGCTGCTTCCTTTCATTCCCTCAGGAAAGGTGGGCACGAAGCCCTACTGCAATGGCCACGGCAACTACAGCACAGAGACCTGCAGCTGCAAGTGTGAGCCGGGCTGGAAGGGTCCCAACTGCACAGAGCGAGCATGTCCAGACGACTGCCAGGACCAGGGCAAGTGCGTCGACGGCAAGTGCGTCTGCTTCGAGGGCTTCACGGGCGAGGACTGCAGCATCGAGGTCTGCCCCGTGGACTGCGGCGAGCACGGGCAGTGCGTCGACGGCGCCTGCATCTGCAAGGAGGGGTTCTCCGGGGTGGACTGCTCGCACCCCGACTGCCTCAACAACTGCCTGGGCCGGGGCCGCTGCGTGGACGGGGACTGCGTCTGCGACGAGCCGTGGACCGGCTTCGACTGCTCCGAGCTCATCTGCCCCAACGACTGCTACGACCGCGGCCGCTGTGACAACGGCACCTGCCACTGCGACGAGGGCTTCACGGGCAAGGACTGCGGCGAGCTCACCTGCCCGGGCAACTGCAACGGGCGCGGCACGTGCGTGGACGGCAAGTGCATGTGCGACGCCGGGTACACCGGCGAGGACTGCTCCAAGCTCACCTGCCCCAAGAACTGCAACGGGCGCGGCCACTGCTTCAAAGGTAGGTGCATCTGCGACCCGGGCTACGAGGGCGAGGACTGCTCCGTGCTCACCTGCACCAACAACTGCCACAACAGGGGGCGTTGCGTCAAGGGCCAGTGCATCTGTGACATTGGCTACCAGGGTGAGGACTGCGGCGAACTCTCCTGCCCCAACAACTGCCTGGACCGCGGCCGTTGCATCAAGGGCCAGTGCGTCTGCAAGGAGGGCTTCGCCGGCGAGGACTGCAGCATCAAGACCTGCCCCAACGACTGCTACGGCCGCGGGGACTGCGTCGACGGGAAGTGCGTCTGCTACGCCGGCTTCACGGGCCGCGACTGCAGCGTGCTGACCTGCCCCAACGACTGCCTGAACCGGGGCCGCTGCGTCCACGGCCAGTGTGTCTGCAACGAGGGCTTCGCCGGCGACGACTGCAGCGTCAAGACCTGCCCCAACGACTGTCTGGACAGGGGAACCTGCGTGGATGGCCAGTGCATCTGCGATGAAGGCTTCTCGGGTGAAGACTGCGGCATCAAGCTGTGCCCCAACAACTGTCTCAACAGGGGCACGTGTGTGGATGGCAAGTGCGTTTGCGATGAGGGATTCGCCGGTGACGACTGCAGCGTTAAGCTGTGTCCCAAAAACTGTCTAGACAGGGGTACGTGCGTGGACGGCAAGTGCGTTTGTAACAAGGGATTTGATGGGTTGGACTGCAGCATCAAATTATGTCCCAAAAACTGTCTAGACAGGGGTAAATGTGTGGACGGCAAGTGCATTTGTAATGAGGGATTCGCTGGTGACGACTGCAGCATTAAGCTATGTCCCAACAACTGTCTAGATAGGGGCACATGTGTGGACGGCAAATGCATTTGTAACGAGGGATTTGATGGGTTGGACTGCGGAATTAAGCTGTGTCCCAACAACTGTCTAGATAGGGGCACTTGTGTGGACGGCAAGTGCGTTTGTAACGAGGGATTCGCTGGTGACGACTGCAGCATTAAGCTATGTCTCAACAACTGTCTAGATAGGGGTACGTGTGTGGACGGCAAATGCGTTTGCAACAAGGGATTCGCCGGCGATGACTGTGGCATCAAGTTGTGCCCCAACGACTGCCTTGGCCGGGGAAAGTGCGTCGATGGGCAGTGCATCTGCGACGAGGGTTTCGCCGGAGACGACTGCGGCGTGAAGCTGTGTCCCAATAACTGCCTGGACAGGGGCACGTGCGTGGACGGCCAGTGCGTTTGCAACGAGGGCTTCGAGGGCGAGGACTGCTCCGTGCTCTCCTGCCCGGCCAACTGCTATGACAGGGGGACCTGCGTCAACGGGGTGTGCGTCTGCGACGAAGGCTTCACCGGCGAAGACTGCGGGGAGCTGGCGTGCCCCAATAACTGCAACGACAAGGGACTCTGTGTCAACGGGGTGTGCGTTTGCGATGAGGGCCTTATCCGAGAGGACTGCTCAGAAGGTGAGGATGGGGGTTGGGGCCGGGGGGGGGGTTGGGGTACTCTACAGCAGTGTTTCCCAATCCTGCTCCTGAAGGCCCACTGTCCTGCATATCTTCTGTCTATCATTGTTCTACCTACCTGACTGATCTCATCAGTGGCACTTTTGATTAGCTGAGCACACCTGATTTAATCAAGCAGCAAGGATAGATAGAAGATATGCTGGACAGTGGGCCTCCAGGAGTAGGGTTGAGAAACACTGCTCTACAGGGTGCCTTGCTAAAACACTTTGTTGACCTTCGCAAGACATACTAGATGACTGCCCTGGATCAATGAGTTTCCACAATTCATTGTAGTATTATTTCATGGTAGTAATTTAGATTACAGTTACTCACTTTATTGATTTTGGGGGGACAGCAGTGTAGAGTAGCTGTTGGTAACCCAGAGGTTAACTGAGTTCAATTGGCCAGGAGGGGGCAAAGCAGTTGTACCCTTTAGAGAGCTAAATCACTCTAGTTAAGGGCATTTAGGAAGAGCCAGTAGTCAGAAGTAATAATGTTATATTTATTACTTTTTGAAGGTATACAAATCAGTGTATGTTCATCCTATCCGGTCCCCCTAACACTAACCCCCCACCCCTTCTGAAAAAAAGAAAAATAACCCACAGAGCAATTACGATGATTTAACCTCTCAAGAGGGTCCATGAGTCCCTCCACAAAAAATTCTCTGGACTCTTCTAAGGTGTATCATTTTACCTGATCTGAGTTTTCGGCTTTCAGCTATTTTTTATTTCACTATTTTGCCATTTTTGTGAAGGCTTCTTGAAAACCCATTATTGAACTTCCAGTAAGCTGAGAACCAAAATAGGTTTGTTTTCATAGGCCAGATCATTTCTTAACACTGTCATTTCTACTGGCCTCTGGGCCCATTGAGTCTTCTTGACGCCTGAAGGTATAGTGGAGACTTGCACACCAGCAGCAGCATGTCGCATTAAGTCTTACCGGAATGATATCTTAGCCCTTTCATAGTAATTTGTTGGTTCGTTGCCAAAATCATACCTGGGGCTGTAAATCCTGTCAGTCATCTTAAATACACACATGTATAAAAACACACATACATGCATGCATGCATGCATGCATGCATATACACAAAGAAGAAATACACTCATGCCAAACACAAGAACATCATCAAATTTATGAAATGTTATGAAATTGAATATGGATGATCTGTTTGTTTAATGGCAGCGACTTTTTTTACACAACACTTTATTCATTTTATTGTATTTTTTGGTGATTTTCACTGGGTCAGAATTAAAGTGCTGAATCACACAGATCTTAAACTCAGCTAATTAACAACAGTCCACAGTGTAAAATTTAAATAGTCTACACTGCATTTTGTGGTGTCAAATTTAATCAGAAACCTTAAGCTGTGAAGTTGAGTAAGTGGCTCTCGTATTACACTGGAGATGTTTAGATCCCATGAATCTTTATACCAGATGGATAAGCATCCAAAATGCCTTTCCCTTGGTTTTGCCAATCGGATCAGGACAATCCATAGCAGTCTGCTAAAGACAAAAACATATGGATGCTTTTCAATGCACATATTGCTATTTCATTGACTCTGACACATGACTTCCGAAGGTTCTCTTAGTAGTTTCTGAAAAAAAAACACTGCACACTGTTTTCTCCTGAAAGCATTTTATTTTGGCAGCACCCACAGCACAGCATTTCAGTCCAAGGCAGATCAGGACAAGTCTGCAACACAAACACACCCATTTCAGTAGGGTTGATGCACGACAAGACAATCACCAGTTGCATTCATTATGGGCAAGAGAATCATATAATGATCCACCTGGCGTGAGCAACATATGAAATAGATGGTTCTCTCTGTAGTCTCCCCACCCAAGGACCTGACCGTGATTGAGGTGAACCCCGAGACTGTGAACCTGACCTGGACCAATGAGATGATTGTGACGGAGTACCTGATCACCTATGTTCCCACCGCCCCCGGGGGTCTGTTGCTGGACTTCCATGTGCCAGGCGACAGGAAAGCTGCCACCATCAAAGAGCTGGAGCCAGGCATTGAGTACCTGATCAATGTCTATGCCGTCCTCAGCAACAAGAAGAGTATTCCAGTCAGCGCCAGGGTGGCCACACGTAGGTCCACTCGCTGTTACTGCCAACACCCATGATCCCTCACTGTGGCACTGACTGTCAGCCAGCCACGGCCCATAACTACTTCAAAATTTTGCTGAACAATCAACATCTTAGTCACCATACTCTGGTTTAGTTTGTGTAACAATTTTAGATTTTTTGTGAAAAAGTTAATTGTCACTGACCACCAATGCACTGTATTGCCAGGATTTCATTTGATAAATCTAACATTTATCTAATAATGTTAATTTGACTTTAATTTAATATTTTAATGTCGTTATGAAACCCACAAAGTACGTGCATGCACATCCAAAGAATTATTTTAGGTATGGGTGCCATGAGCAATGCTACAAAACAGATATAAATTCCTGCACACAAGTCTACTTTTCAGAAGCAATGCTGGAGTATACAGGGATATGTGTTTTTTACCAGCAGCCTTTATTCCACCTTTATTCCCATTCTGCTAGATCTCCCGGAGCCAGAGGGTCTGAGGTTCAAATCTGTGAGGGAGACATCTGTGGAGGTGCACTGGGACCAGCTGGACATTGCCTTCGATGGCTGGGAGCTGACCTTCAGAAACACGGTGAGTCTGGGAGCTAACATTGAGAAACAGGGTGTGTCTTAGAGTTCACCTCAGGAACTTGGTAAGTGTGGGAGTTACAGACGAGGAACAGGGTAGGTCTGGGAGTTTTACTGTGTTTCTCCCTGGTGTTTTACTATGTTTGATGGTGTAAGAACATTAGGACAACTGGTGTTTTACTATGTTTGATGGTGTAAGAACACTACATGGACAAAAGTATTCGGACGCCTGACCATTACACCAACAGGGACTGTAATGACATTGTATTCAAATACATGTACTTTAATATGGAGTTGGTCCCCCTTTTGTGGCTATAACGGCTTCCACTCTTCTTGGAAGGCTTTCTACAAGATTTTGGAGTGTTTCTGTGGGAATTTGTGCCCATTCATTCTGTAGAGCATTTATGAGGTCAGGCACTGATGTTGGACGAGAAGGCCTGGCTCGCAATCTCCGTTCCAGTTCATCCCAAAGGTGCTCGCTGGGGTTGAGGTCAGGGCTCTGTGCGGGCCAGTCAAGTTCTTCCACACCGAACTCATCAAACCATGTCTTTATAGTCCTCGCTTTGTGCACTGGGCACAGTCATGTTGGAATAGAAAAGGGCCTTCCCCAAACTGTTGCCACAAAGTTGGAAGCATAGCATTGTCCAAAATGTCTTGGTATGCTGAAGCATACGATGAAGCATAAGATTGCCCTTCACTGGAGATAAGAGGCCTAGCCCAAACCTTGAAAAACAGGTGTGGCCAAACACTTTTGTCCATATAGTGTATCAATGGGGGAACCCATGATTGTTGAAATAGCTGAAATAGTGCCTTCCTAGTGTGTGGGATAATATGGCCTACATTTGTAGTTGTAAGATATTAATATAGAAATCATTGTCTGTTCAATGTCGTATAATCAATGTCTTATACTGTCATAATATTAATATCGCATTGATATCACTTTGAGCAGCAGACTGATTTTTATAAAGATGTAAATGTAGAGAAAATATGACTGAACGTGTATACATATACTACATATGCTTTTGTATTATTAATTTGTCAAAATTATACTGTCGGTAGTAGAATCACTGACATTCCCATATGTTCATGGAATCTTTACATACTTATACACATATATTGTAAAATGTACTTAAGAAAACAGGCATAACTGTCAGTATTTTTCAATAACATACATATATGTCAACACTTGGTATACAGATATATGTCCAGTCACACTGTGCCAGTGCTAAGCCACATCATCACAGTCAGCCATATGGCAAATATATTTAAAAAGCAGGTGTTCCTATTATGGGTTTGATATTTTACCATGCATTGACATATATTAGCTTTTATTTATGGTTGAGTCACAGCAAGACGTCTTGGCCATAGCGTACGGCCAAAAGAATGCCCCAGTCAAGCGTCTGCCTGTAACAGAAACACAAGGTAGAGCGATGAACAGGCTTCCCTTTCTAAGACCTGTATCCCATCCAACACGTTGTCTCACGAGCAGGATATACACTAGGGCTGCCATGAGAGGCTAGTGGAAACGGATTTGGTAACGCTAGCACGCCAAGAGAACAAAGTGTCCGAAAGATGTTTCTGAAGTCTGCGGTTTATTGCATCCAGCTTCCTGAGCAGTTCCTGGCAGCGGTCGCGGTGACCGCAAAGCGCGGGACCCTTCTTATTGTTTCTCCAGCCATCTCATGAAGAACTCTGCAAACGCTCAAACACCCTGAGGAGGTCCCCGTTGCCAGCACATATACAGAGCGTTTATTGCTCTTGGAGCAATGGTTACCGTCCCGTTCATACCTCTTGCCTTGGGTTTGTGGTCTTAAAAAAGGTCCAAGGAGCACCCGTCCACAGACAGAAAATCACCATCAGCTTCCTAACAGAACCAGACTCACTGATTACATAAATTTCATTTGAATTCCCAGTCAACACTATGTCAATAAAGAGCTGAGCTCATATTGATTATAGTCGAGATCCAGATCAATGCTTTGCATCCTAATCAGGTTGATCTAAAATTTAATTTTAACTAGAGAACTTATGACCATTTGGTTATTCGGGTCTCGGGGCATTTGGAGAGGTAATTTAAAAGCTTTTCAAGATTTAAGGATTTTGATACCTATAGAAATGTTGGCAGCTCTCTGGCATCAACTCATCCTTACAAGTGCTGCTTTTGTGCCTTTTTCCACCAAAACTGAATAATCCCATTAATGAAATGTTTATTGTACAGGTACTTCTCACCTTAATATTCCATTCCAAGAGTTTTGTTTCACTTCAAGTGGGCTTCACAGGTCACCTGGGGCACAGTTGCCTCTGTTGGAAACATGCAGGTTCAGCAGATGTAAAATTTTGAAATCTGTACGGTAAATTGACTCAGACAATCGTACCTCTCGCTGTACGTCAGTGCCCCTGAACCAGTGCAGTCAGCAGTGAATCAGTGATCGGGCCTGGTTGAATGCGATTCATACTGATGGGCTGCATTTCCTCTTTTGTGTTCCAGAAAGAGGAGAATGGGGAGATTCTGAACACGCTGTCTCCTGCGGAGATCACCTTTGAGCAGACCGGGCTTGGGCCTGGACTGGAGTATGAGGTCAAGCTGGAGGTGGTGAAGAACGAGACCCGAGGGCCCCCAGCGACAAAGATCGTCACCACCAGTAAGAGACTGGTGTTCGGCTCCACATTAAAAACCTTGTATATGTAAACATATACAAAATAAAACGTGGATACATTCTGATAAAAATGTAATACACATATGATAAAACATGGCAATGATTATCATGCTGTATCATGATGCTGTATCTAACTGCATGCATGTATGTAGAATATACATATGGAATGTTTGTCAAAATATGTCCAAGAAACTTTATTTAGAAAACAACTGCAACTGATGCATTTTAATATACATGGTAGATATGTTGAAGTTTGAAAAAAAAATAATGGCTGCCATTCAGAACTTGCAATTAATCTTACCTCGCCCTAAAGTATTCGATAAGCATGTCACAACATATTCATTTTGGTTGCATAATTCTGTCCTAGCACTCACTCAAACCCTCTGACATCATACTGACATCATAATAGCAGAAGGCGCATGGGTCAAAGCTGTGACTGATATGTGGCAACAGAAGGAGACCCCTGCTGTCTGTAAAGTGAACTGGTCTTGATCAGCGTTGAGGTCAGAGGTCAACAGGGCTTCATTTACAGAGATGGCCAGTCACAGTTCATAGTGGAACGGCTTTCCTGCCGTCAGGCTGGCACCAGCCAGTGCCCCCAGGGGAGAGAAATGTCCAGTTCACAGCCTGTGAGGGACAGACTGAAAGCACTTTAACAGCTCAATTAAACTGTCAGTTATGGAATGAATTATAGAACAAAAAGGACAGAAAATAATTTAAAAAAAGGTTAGACTCCATTGGCATTTCACAGTTCAACTGCAGAGCCTCACCAGTGAGGAGAACAGTTGCTGTTTCTTTTTCCTTCTCCCATTAGGTCAGCAATAAAGACGTACGGTTGTCAACTACAACCACGGCTTTCACAAGGGTTTATCTCAGTGTTCCTTACCTACCCCCCCAATACATTTCATGGCCAAGTTCTCTTTTTTTATTTACCGTTTAAAATGGTGGGAGGATTGCCAGTGTACACAGAACTGTGCAAGGAAAAACCATTAACCACCTAACACTGCCCTCCTAATATATACCTCCTCACATCCTCTATTTGTTTGCACAGCTTGTAGCACTGATTGACACAGCGCAAAACTAGATGTATCTATAGGGAGTGAGGGAGAGCGGCTGAACAGACAGGGTGAAAGGAACTGTGGGTAGTTAAATATGCGCATATACACAAAGACAGAGACACCAGTGTGATAAAACCATAATCTACTGGAATTAGAATCTTCATTCTTTTACCTCCAGGTAAGGCGCTTTTTGTATAAAAAGATGGTTGCCATTTCTGTCTCCTAAACTTCTCTTGGTCTGCCCTTTTCCTCAGAGATCGACGGCCCCAGCCAGGTGCAGGTTCAAGATGTAACGGATTCCTCGGCACTGGTTACCTGGTTCCAGCCGGTGGCTCAGGTGGACGGGATCACTGTCTCATATGGGCCAGTCTCAAACTCGTCAGACAGAGACACAGTGGAACTCTCCCATACTGATACTCAGTATAACCTTGACAACCTCGACCCAGATACCGAGTATGAGGTGTCCCTACTGTCCACGAGAGGAGACATGACAAGCGACCCTGTGCATGAGACCTTTACCACAGGTAGGAGGGACACAGCTATGTCTTACATCCACCAACAGCCCATATGATACTCTACAAAACAACACACATAGTGCCTTCCACCCAAGGCTCTTAAAGAATGTTACTATGAAGGGGTGATTCCTTTTATCCAACATATTATAGATGCTTTCACACCTACCGGCCATGACACTGTATTTTTGGGATATCTTAAACATAGCTTTGAATGAAAACCAAAAGGAAAAGCATACTGAAATGCACACACACAGACACACACACACACACACACACACTCATGCAAACACACACACCATCCACATGTACAAACACACAATCCACACACAAGCATATCCCATCCACACATACACACGCACACATACAAAAACACACACACACACACACACAAAGGATCAAATCTTTATCTGACTGCTTCTAGACCTTGATGCCCCCAAGGACCTGGAGGCAGTGGCCCAGACAGATGAGAGTGTGACACTGGAGTGGCAGAACAGCAGGGCAGAGGTTGACAGCTACCAGGTTAAATACAGCACCCTCTCTGGGGCCGAGCATGGGGTGATGCAGTTCCCCCGCATGGCCGGTGACATCACACAGGCCACCATCACAGGTTAGTGTCACATGGCTTTAGGGGTATGGGATGGGGTTGCAGGTTTCTGTCTAGCTACCTCCATAGTTGGTAACATAGAATCAGTAGCCTACAATCATTGGATGTCACCACAAATAAGAGGGTCAAACAAGCTCAGTCTACAACAACAGCAGTTTTTATGGTCCTTTTTTAAAACAAAAATGGTTTTAGATTAAAATTCTTGCATGTCTGTGGTTTATGAGTAGAATGCTTCCCCATTCTTCACAATGGCATCTTCTTGGCAACATAGTGAGGCAGCCTGGATTCATAAGCCATGAACTGCTGTATGTGAGGGTTATGCTTTCTGACCTCCACTCCATGGGAAAGGAGATTTGAATATGTATGGTTAAAAGTAAGAAAGCAAAGGGTGCAAAATAAATGCCCAGAGCACCCCTCATAACTCATATTTCATGATGGTTACCATCCAATAATAGCATCACGCTTATGATTTCAGTTATCCCCAGGTTTCCTCTGCACCAGGTCAGATTACAGCCTAAGAGGTTTCACTGTTGCTGCTTACATCTGTGGTGGGCAATAAAGGATTCAGGAGGCCTAAATCTTAGGATTTCGACAAAGAGCCTGTAATAACAGGGGCTGAAGGGACTCAAAGCCCTTTACTGTTTGATGGAAAACAACTTTTTGGCAAATGCAACCCAAGTCAGACCCGCATGCATCAATCTACCTATGGTAGAACCATGGATAGAATATGTAGCAGAGTTTCAAAAGTGACAACTTTATGCATCTGAAAGACAGACCAGAATGCATCCAAAGCAAGCACTTAGTATGAAGTGTTTTGTCATTGAAAATAGTGTATTGAATAACATCTGTTGTAATTCATAAGACCGTGTGAATGTGAGGGCTCTGTTTTGCTTTTAAAAGAAATAAATCTATTAGGCTTTTTTTAATTATCTTCTTCTCTCGGGATGCATAAATTGCATGATACATCTGAAAGTGACAGTTATATTTATAATATATATTATATGGGCAATATTATATGTCTTTCCAAATATGTATGATTTTAGCGTGAATGTAAATATATATCATATCTTAGATCACAATATCATAATTTAGATTTCATTTTGACCACATATGAATATACCTTACTTTTCATACCTTACATTTTTGAAGGCAGCTGACTTTCACGCCCCTTATTGTTGTAAAGTAAGTCAATGTGTAACAATAGCTAGGTGATGTGACCGATGCTCCTCTGTTGTGAAGGTCTGAGTCCCGGCATGGAGTATGGTATTGGTGTGACAGCAGTGAAGAAGGACCGCGAGAGCCTGCCAGCCACCACCAACGCAGCTACTGGTGAGAATATTCACAAACGTGCCCATTTTTCAAAAACCAGCTGTTGGCCCTCCGTCATCAAAATATCAGATCACAGATACAGTATGTTCTCCAGCTATGCCATTCAACGCCCATGAGAGTCATGCAGCCCAATGGTCCAAGTACAGTGCACAGTGATTCACAACCACTCTGAGACTCCTTGCTCTGTCAGCACACTTTATCAACATGTTCATTTTGGGTAGAGAGATATCTCACTCCTGAGTCACCAGCGGTGATGTGTTTGGTTCCACATCATTGGTAGGGCCATTTCCAATGCCATTTCCTCAGTTTTCTGTTTGCACAAGGTCTCGTAAGTCCTTGCTGTGTGATCTTTTGCACCATAATTGTCACATGTCTTTGTTTTAAAGGCTGTATACCATACAACCCCCTTTATACCCAAGGCACTACATTTCAGTGACTGTATACCATAGAAAACCCTCCTTATATCCAATACACTATGTTTCAAATATTACAGACCATAGAAAAAACCCTTATGAAGGGTTCTGAAGTTTATACTTAAATGTCAATTAGAGGAGAAAGTCTTTTTTCACATGCCTGTGAAAAAGACATGTGCTGTCACCTCCCCCATCCCACACCACCCTAACCTTTCCCCAACCAAATGTCACCATCCAACTCCACTCCCTTACATTGCACCATCACCCCCTCACCACCTACTATACCTACCTAACCTCCAACCCCATACCACATCTATAATCCACCTCCAACTCCATCACTCCATCACCTACCTCTAATAATCATCACTGAACCCCACCAACTAAACTTCTCCCACACCATTCTTCAATTCCACCCCACCCCACACCGCACCTGTAATCCCACATCATCACCATACAACATCTCTAATCCAACACCATCTTCCATCTCCCACTATCACCCCCCACCACCAGACCTCGACGCCCCCAAGGACTTGGAGGTGACTGAGTCCACAGAGACCACGCTGGTCCTCATCTGGAAGCAGCCGCGGGCGAAGATCAGCATCTACCGGCTGGCCTACATCTCCGTGGATGGTCTAAGGGAGGAGATTGAGATCCCGGGCACTGAGACCACGTACACCCTGACCAACCTGATGCCAGGCATGCTGTACACCCTCACTCTGGTGGCAGAAAGGGGTAGCCAGAAGAGCGACGCGGCCACAGCTTCAGCATCTACTGGTGAGTGCAAACCTTACTGTTCCAGGAGGTCTGGAGTTGTACGCATGTTGATGGGGGCCTTCACCACATATTGAGTGGTGTAAAAAGTGGGTGTTTTTCTGTTTTCTGTTCCAGACCACTAATTTTTCTCAGCTGCCATTTTTGAACAGGTTAAAGGGGTCTTGGGGGTTGCGGATGTACCCCAAGGCCCGTGTATCTTTCAGGATGAGAACAGCAATGTCCACAAGGAAAGTTTTGAGGGGCCAAAATGTTACCAAACATGGAGTAAAGGATATAGTTTTCTGTGTAAAACTAAAAAAGGGGGAAGAGGTTATTTACATTACAGAAACATGGGGAAAGACAAGGAAAATCAAATCTATCATTGTTTGAGTTTCATATTTTAGGCGCCATTCTTCCAAACCAAACACATTTCAGAGAGCAAACTCTTCAGTTGCAGAACAGGGGAAACATAAACTGTATAGCCGGCGGCGAAAATTTATATGACACAAGGGAAAAGGAAGTAAGATTGAGAAGAAAAGGGCTGTTATGAGATTTTTTTTCTCTCAGAGCATTACCAAAGTAGTGGAGCTCAAATGTGCTCCACTTTGAAAACATCTATGTGATAATTACTTTATTGCACCCCTTTCCCCCAGTCTTTGTTCTTGAGTGATGACACAATAATATCCTGAACCAGGCAGTGAAAAAAGATTCCAGGCAGTAACCCCATTTAAAGTATTGCCTGTGAATCATCAACATTGCTGTGTCATGTAATGCTCATTCTGTCAGCAGATATATAGAAGGTATTATAGAAGCTGAGCTAGGTATTCACTATGTCTGATCTGTGGGACTGTTGTCATCATAAAATTATGAGTTGCTGTGTGGGTGGAGATTACAAGTATTTGGGTTCAAAAGGCAAATGCAAAATCCTGATTATACCATTTATGACTAAAGCACAGAAAGGAAAGAGGTTTTTTCTCTCTAATATTATCTAGCAAACAGCAACACTGTTATTTCTCTTGGCTTTCTCTTTAATAAACTTGTAAGGGTCACATTCAAGTTTACACAAATACAAAACAAACACATCAGCCTCTGGCCTGAAGTAAGCTACCATAGATCTTAAAGGTGGTCAACAGTCACCCAGCAAAGATCAGGAGGTCCTGTTCCTTTACTTCAGAGGGGGACAGCTGCTAGACCATTATTAACAAATGAAAATGATGAAAGAGCGATGATGACTTCAGTTATTAAGTGCTTTTGGGAATTTAAACGATTGTGTAAAACATTTGGAAAAACTGACAACAAAAAAAGAGAGAGTCAAGAGAAGAGTCAAAGTTTAACAGCTGGAGTGTTTACCAGTGGGAGACGGAATGCAAGAAGGCAATGTCCTTGGCCACAGCTTTCCCATAAAAAGCCAGACTGAAGCAATATTGACAACTCACCGGCATCGCTCTCATTTTAATTTGTTGTCTCTGTGTTTTGTCTTGTAGCCTCTCACACATTCTATCTGTCAGACTATGTCCTCGAGCTCACAACTACCAAAAGCTCAGAGGAAAATGTCATTAGCTTTATGTCTGTAGATGCCTTTGATCCCGAGTTCTCCGGGATGAGGCAAGAGGACACAGAGATGGGGTCCCTGACAGTATCGGGCATAACACCCGACGGATTTCTTCTCTCATGGGAATCGGAGGCAGACGTTGTGTACGATAGTTTCACTGTAGAGTGTAGAGACACCAAGGGATTGTGGAATGTCAAGCAGATCCATCTCCCAGGAGATGCCGTAGACACTAGAATCTCTGGCCTGAGGGCGTCCACTACATATCAAGTAAGGCTTTACGGGATAAACGGTAGCCAGAGATCCTCGCCACGTGAAGCTGTTGCTGTGACAGGTATATACCGTTTAGGCTGCCCGGCAGCCAGCATTATCACTGCTCTCTGTCATGGAATGCCTCTTCCTTTCCTGGTTAAGTGAAAACGATGCGGTTTCAAGGAGTGAAAATGCTCTGCTGTGGGAAGTCATTTACGTTGAAGGTCTTTGCATGACAGGTTTCCTCCCACACGTGGTGGAGCCATGTGCATGGTCTGACCGCAAGAAATCCTTCGCATGCATGCCCAAGAGGCCATCACATCATCCAGAGTGGCCATCTGGCCACATCCCATCTCATCTCCATAAGCATGCTGGAGGCTGGGCCTGAGATACAGAGGGAGTTGCTTCTCAAGGCTGAAAACAGGAGGGATTCAGATTGTAGGCACAAGGCACAAGGTTTCGGTTCTCCAAATATTCATCCCGTTCTATGCATCCCAACACATCCACCAATACCACAGTGGTTGAAAATGATAATACACATATCTAGCCAAGCTCAGTTTCTGCTATGTTTAATAACAGCCTTTGATAAAGGGATGGACTGCAGGAGATAGAAGACAGGTCTTTAGTTTGACTTGTTCTGAATAGGTGTGCAGCAATGAATCAGTTTGTTGAGATAAACTGTATTTTGGAAAAGTTGTTAAATTAGGGCGTGATTGACCATTGTGTCCACTACAGAATCCCTTAGAGACTTAAGGGAAGAGTAGGCGTTTTCCTGGTGTCCTACCAAAACCCCAAAGAGGATATATAGCATCTGGTTATCTAATCATTCTCCTGTTTAATTTGTTAAATAAATCCCCGTCTCTTCACCTCCATCAACCCTCAGAGGATCTCCCTTTATTTATCGAAATAAATCAAATTTCTCCAACAATATGTCAGGTGGGGGATCTTAATACAAGAAAGAACTTTTAAAATGAAGACAAACTTCTGCCAAAAGCTTCTTCATATCCAAATGAGATTCTGCAAAGGAAAAAAAAAAAATCAGAGCACTTGTCCTGCTTCCCTGGGAAGAACTTTGAAAAACAACTAGCACCTCTGTAGGCCAGGGCCAGCAAAGCCATCCATTTCATCCTCATCGTTTGCCATTCCACTTTCATACCATTGTTTGTGTTTGCATCAGAGGAGGTGAACGGTAGCCTGTGCTTCCGAAAACTACCTACCTCACACGTGAATGCTGACACTGCATAGCTAGTGTCTGACTAAGACGTTGCACTGCGGTGCATGGCTTCCTCATCCTTTTGAAGTGTGCTGTGTACTTCTGTTGCACGCAGACTACACGGCACCTTCAAAAAATTAATGGCTCACTGTGAGCCATTAATGCGCGAGCTGGTCGGTGTGAATGAGTCACCTGCATGAAGACGTTAGTAGTCTTGAAAGAGGGCATGTGCAAACGGTTGTCACGACCATTTGCAGGGTTGCCGGGGAACTGCTTCCCCTCTATGGATCGACTGAACAACTGAGATGAATGAGATGTACCAAGAGTAATCTTTTTAAATATTTCAATCCCTTTTAACCTCCAATAGATGCAAGTGAAAATAAAAGATGTGAAATGCAAACATGTCTTGATTTACTGGTTGGACCTTGGATCTGCCATTGTACCGAGCGACAATGAACTTTTGGTTCTCTTTCGCAAGTAACAACACTTTTTCTCTGCAGGTTTAAATGTTTTCTTTTTTTGCTCTCCTTTCTTTTTTCTCTTTTCCTCCTTGGAAGTAACCTGTTAATCTTGTTAAATGTACTTTTGTCTAGCCCCTGAGCCTACAGCAGTGGATATAGTTGCTCTGAGCGTCAAAATCGCTTCAACGTCAGCTCCTGATCATGAGCCACTCTCCACAGTTTTGGCGCACACTTCTGTTAAGCCGCAAGTCTCCTCGGCTCTGCCTGTGTCAGGAGGGTCTGGGGCTGAGCCTGACAGCTTCAGCATAGAGCCCCTGGAAGGATTCAGTGTCACAAACGTGGCCCAAATGAGCACGGGCCCCACCCAGGCAGCTCCTCAGGGAACCTCTGAGAGCTTCCCCATGAAGCTCAGCTCCACGGCAGAGCCCACCCAAGTCGATAAGGTCACGGTACCTGGAGATGCCAGGAATGTGCAAGTAGAGGGTCTGACCCCTGGCACCATATATGAGGTTAATGTGTCTGGAACTCCAGAGGGAGAGACGAGTAAACCTCTCCATACTCTGGCTAACGCAGGTATAAAACTCAGCCGCACCATCCCGCAGCCATGTCATCAAAGTCTCCATCCCCATTTTTCACCCCCCATCAAAACTCCCATCCAGTCTGCACTGTCCTCTGGTCCTATAGTTATTGGCAAACAGGTGCACCATGTATAACCTAAGAACTTAGAGAGTTGTTAAATTTCCAAGGATTTTTTTTTTTATCAGCTGACCTTCAGAAGGAAATATGTGTGTGAACAATTGAACTGTTTAAATGAAGTGTCTCTAATGGACACATATCTAATTTATATTGGATATCAATTTCAATAATGCAGCCATACAGTACATGTACTGTATACTGTATATCCAGCACATGTGCAACATACTTTTAGTCTGAGGCAGTGAACAAAGGGAGACATATTCTTTTTGGCGTTAACAGAAGAGATGCTACAATCTAGAAGAGAATAGATTAAGCAAATCCCCAATATATCCTTTGTGTATCATTCAACAAGTTCCTGTCAGTCTTTCAGAATATCAATAGAAAATGACCTGGAAAATGTGCTTCTTGTTTCATGCATATATTTGGTATATGCATGAAATACATACATATTTCATCCGCTCTCATTCCATGTGCCATCTGATTCATCTTTTCATCATGTCTTGTTTTGATTTTTTGTATGTTACTATTTTAACAGTTTTGAATTAACTATATTTTTTATTTTCCTGAAACATTAATTTCTCCTAATAACATGAAGTGAAGTTCCAGATGAATTATCAAATGAAATCTCTGAATTGCCATGTATTTTCAATGTATGTAATTTTCTGTAATTTACTTATAGAGGTAGTATTGTTTTGGGTTAAATGAAGACACCTGGAAAAGAACAGCTTATTTGTTTAGTATCTAATGTTTACTTCAAATTCAGACCTCTCTGCGGAAAAAAGAGAACAGCTAAATGTTTAGACTTAATCTCACCCTCCAATCGCATCTTCTTTTACAGGCTCATGCTGTGTATGCTTGCCCTCTCTCCATGCATTGACTTGATTTTGATGTGTTTGTCGTCCAGAGGAGGAAAAGCCACAGGTGGGAAACCTCACAATCTCTGACGTGTCCTGGGACAGCTTCAATGTGTCCTGGAGCCCTGAGGAGGCCGAGTTTGACGCGTTCCTGATTGAGGTCACAGATTCTGAGGGGGGCGCTCAGGTTCAGAACCACACCCTCCTCGGCTATGCTCGAAGCCAGGGCATTGCCGAGTTGAGCCCGAGCACCACCTACAGGGTTGTCCTGTACGCAGTGTTTCAGGGGTTCCTCTTAGATCCCGTCTTTGCCGAAGTCACCACAGGTACCCCTCCCCTACCCCCCATCTTAGCAGGCCTCGGACTCCTGCATCCTCCCTCCTCCTCTAACCCCTCAGCTCTTCCTCCTCATTATTTATCTACCTCTTATTTTCATCTACCTCTGCCATATTTTTTTCCTTCCAGTAAAGACCTGTGGTGTCAACCAGCAGCTCATGTCACGGCAGCATCGTCCTGCCCTCATCCTCACACAGAAGCTCCATGGCACTGCATGCAAGAACAATCTCACACCATTCCCTGTCTTTCTCCACTTTTTTCTCCATCCAAAAAAAAAAAAAAAAATCACAGTTCCATTGTAACAAACGTGTCATCTGTCATTCTCACCCTCCAGCCACTGTGTCAGTCTTGAACTCAAAAAGCAGGGGGAAGGGGGTCTCATGCCATGTAACCGAAACCAGCGAGCCATCGGCTTCACCCTGCACCCCACCCCCCCCACCTCCCCCCATTCCTCCACCCTGAGTGCATGAAGCTCTTTCCCCCCGTTCTGTGCATTTTGCGGTGAGTTTCCCATGTTGTGCTGCAGCGATTGCAAAATCCAAAACCGAAACACCATCCAAACCCAACAACATCCATCCATTTCATGTCATCCACTCTCACGTCATCTCACATCTCATGGCCTCAATCCCTAACACCCCAGATAGGTCATCTGCCTGTTGGTCCATCCCTTAACTAAATGACTGCCACTGTTCTGAACAACACTTGCTCTGGGTTGCGCACAGAGTGATTGTGAATGCGTGCATTGAAACGAAGGAGGAAAGTGTTTGCTCATCTGGATAACCTTAACATTCATTCATGTGTGATGGTCATCTCATAAACACCCCCTCTCCTCCCTGCATCCCAAACCCCCAAGAATGACCAGATGGTGAACACTGCCATTATTCTCAATGCTATGTAACACTGTGAAAACTTCAGTAAGGAGCTTAGCAGACAGATGACTATGATATTTAAGACTGCATGTTTGAATTGTTGCCTAGATTTGAGCTTGACAGATTCACTTGGTAGAAGACTGAGAGGATGTTTTAGAGCAGTTTTGGATGTTGGGATGTTCCTCTTCAGTTTTAGAGGAAAGTCTGGCTTAAGATCCATGAAATTAGGCATGTGATATTGCTGCATAACTTCCATTACCTGCATATTGAGTATAGTATTTCTGAGATGGATCACCCTGCCTGATGTTCATGTGACCACAGGACTGTGTCTTGTTGCCTCCTTCTGTGCTTCACTGCATGTTCCTTTATCATCAGTCAAAAAACTCTTACTCAAATGATGTCTTTCCCCACATAGAAGAAGAACTTAAAGCAAACAAATGTCATGCTGGGCACATATACTGAGATGTGTTAATTCAGTTTACAGTACTAATACTGTATAGAAGCAAGCGAAGCAGAAATGTCTGGAGAATTACAGACCAGTTAGTTTATCATGCATTGTGTTCAAAATACTGGAGCCAATCATTGGGGATCTTAATACACTGAACAAATCTCCAAAATTTCTTGTCGATGTTACATAAAGTTTTGAATGAAATTTGGCATAAGATACATGGTATATTTGAAGCCCTTTATAAAGTACCCCCTGAGTGACTAAGAAGGTAGTGAGAGGTTCAGTCTATTGTAGATTATAGTCAAATGTTGAGCTAATAGGGGCTGAATGTCCTGTCTTCACCATCATACCTTCTGATTTTCTTTGGTTCTGACGCAGAGTATAACTTCAAGAAATTGAAATATTTCACATATGAAAAGTTTCCTAATTTAATAAACATGACTACATGATAAAACTGGTATATAAGCAATAATATATACTTCCAGAAAGCTACTGGAGAGTAGTAAGCACAATCTATTATCTTAAAGTTTCTACATATTATGTCAGCAGCCATGTAACCCAGATATTTGCTTCTTCCATTTGGGATAATGACTCTTGTGTGTCTTTCACTAATCTACACCCTCCTTGAGCCATCTGTTTTGACACTACAGTGTTAAAGGAATTGGTCAGCGAAAATGCAAACTTGCGTTTTTATACCTTATAATATGACTAATTACATAATTGATTCTCTTAATTTCTCTGCATAATGTACTTCAGGGATCAGCATTCTGTAGATTTCATTCAACAGCCACTAGGGGGCTCCTTTTTGTGTACTGAGCATTGCCAACAGCATCCTTGAAATGTTTATATATAAGAAGTTGCTACATTTATTTTTTTAAATAATCTACCTATTTCTGTACATTCAATGTCTTAGTAATTCCAGAGTGGCCAAAATTGCAAATGTAGAAAATTACTTAAATTTCCCTTCAGATAACCTCCAGCCCTAGTCAAGTCAACATTAGGTCTGTAAAATGTGACTTGTTTTACTTGTAGACTATTTCCTATGGAGAGCTGGCAACATTGAACATGATTGCACAGGGTTGCACACAGAACACACAGACAATTATTGGCCTTGTTTTCATGTCTAGAGTACAGTTATCTGGTAGTCCTCATGAGAAAATTAATGTTACAAATGGATTTAGAATAGACCTTAGAAGCCAACTTAGATACTGTACAACCTTTTTTTTATTTTACCAAGCAATAATTTAAAATCCAAGCTAATTTAACTTTGCAAGTGAGTTTTGCATGCTTTAACCACAGGGCTGCAGAAGCAAAATGAGTTAGCATACAGTAGCCTACACTGGTGTCCCAGTACTTACATAACTGACAGGATCCAAGAATAGCTAAAGAGGATAAAAATGTAAGTTTTAATTTTCGCTGAGACATATTTTTACATAAACATGCCTCAACATGCCTTCCAGGCTGATAGACCTCATGTTGTTGTCACAAATACTTTCTTGTCTTGTATATATTGTTGGGATTGTGATGCTTCATAAATCTCATAATGGGTGGAGTCACCAGGAGCAGTCATTCACAGACCCCTCTGAATGAATCAAATGACTCCCCACAGCAAACACTGTGATTGGTTCAACATATGATGACTTCACCCATTTTGTGTTCATGAAGCCTCACTTTGTTATTACTACCTGTGCCTCCTTCCCCCTTTTGCCCCCCCCCTCCCCCCAGTATCTATGTTTCTGTCTTCTTCTGTGTATTTGTGTTTGTTGGTTTTCTTCCTAAACTTGGTTAAGTAAGCTGTATAAAGGTATTTCACATGAAAGGACCAATGTAGTTTTTGACATGTTGATCCAAATAATTAAACTAAAAAAGGCTGTACATAATACAACAATACACAATACAGTGTCACTTCCAGCTTTATAAAAGAGCCCATTATGAATTTAGTTCAACTGTCAAGTGAGCACACACTCATCAATAATACTAATATACATCATTATATCCTGCTTTTACAGTTCATAAGTTGTTGCCAAGCACAGCTCACAAGGCCTGTCCTTCATTCAAATTAGCTGTGCTGAAACATTTTTTTAAAAATACTTCCAAAGCAAACACAAATTCTGAATGATGTATACTGTACATCACTGACTATGTTTACATGCACATAATAATGTGATTATTGTCAGTTCTGTGATTAAGACAATAGTTTGATCAAGTTACTTACATGTCTCTGCAAAAAAGGTGTTATACAACATACTCCCATTTACATGTAAATGATGGATAATAAGAGTTAAAATAAGAGTGAAAGAGTGAAAATAGGAGGGACCAGAGGCATTTGCCCCTAGTAACATTGCTACTGCTCCTGTCCTGACACTTTCTTTTTTGGCTTTTGCCATCAATCTTATTTCTCATAGACATAGCTTATTTGCTGGCTAGTGTCAGCTCTCCATGTACCTGGTGGGACCCAGATGTTAGGCGTTTAACTGTAATACAACGGCACAATAACAGGCAAACACTGAGACAACTTGGGTCCTAATACCTAGAACTCTTTTTGGCAGCTCACTGTGCTACATGGCTGTGTTCTCAAGCGTGAGCAATAGTTCAGCAGTGTTCCTTGGCAGAACCTGTTAGTTTGGCGAATGTCAGTTTGTTTCTTACATACGCTGCATTGCATGACCCAGGGCTAGCAAGGTTTCCTGCCATGAACAGATGTGGGAGTTAGCTTACTAGAACCCACCTGTCTAGTGTCATTCAAAGGCTGTGACTTTATTTGCCATGTGGAACGACTGTGTGCTCCTGTACTCAGGTTGCTAACTGTTCTTTCATTCTTAACTAGTCTCTTCACATTACTTTTTAGTCTTTTTAAATTATTCAAGGCTTCTCCAATCTAATGGTGCTGCTGTACTGTGAGGTTTGTAGATAACTAGCTGGCCCCTTCTGGCTAACCTTTTCATGGTCCTCTTTGTGATGTTAATGCAGGTTGGCTGGCTAGTTCACATTTATTACATTTTATTTCTCTTTTCGCATTTGCTTACTTGTTGGCTTTCTTTGTTTTTGTTTTTCTCATAATCTACCCGAGCCACATTTAGAGGCAGCTACCTCACAACACTCATTAAGCACTTATCGAGCTCCCCTTTGCACAGTGTGCTGTGGGTGCCTGTATGGCCATCAGTCTTATGAGTTTGTGTGCTGAACCACATCGTTTTCCACCCAAACAATTCTCCATTGACAGACTTTGATCTTTGTCACAACCTCAGGGGGTGCCACAATCTGTAACATTGTTAACAAAGAAAATGGTTGCTTCTCTTCTCATAGACATGCAGAACTTTAACACAACCCAAGAAGCAAATAAGATAATTATTATCTTACATTGATTATGTTTCCTGCTGATAAGAGCTAATTGCATTAAAATAATCAAAATAAGGTGTTTACATGGGTTCTGCCTATCTCTGAGTATTGTCTTAGTTACATTATTAGTCTAAAATTGCATTATTACCATGCATGTAAACATGGCCAATGACAGTAATAAGCTGTATATCATTTTTAATTCAGACATGGAGTAAGACATTGGAACAAACTGAATTAAACTACCTCCTCCGGACACCTACAACTTTGAAAACACATAAAGCCAAAAGTAGGTTGGCGATTCCATCAGAGCTTAATAATAAAAAAAAATTATAAGTCCATATATTTAATAATGTGTTTTTAACACTTTACATGATTGCAACACTTGTCAGCACTGTAATATGTATATTAAGGAATAGAACAGAGTTGCAAATGAAAGGGAGGGCTGGCAGAGCAGTTGGAAGTGAATGTTTTTCATCCTCTGCTTTCATTTTTACTATTTTTACTTATGTATTTTATGAACATTTACAACTATGCAGGCCAAACACAGTAATACCTAAATACCATCCCTGTAGCACCTTGTTCAATTGCTTGGCTTGACTTGACATGGAGGTTTGGGCAGGTTTTGAATTTCCATGACTAGCTTTGACACTGTGGCATTCTGTTCAATTTTCCTCAACACGTTTCAAAAAAGCGAATAACTGTTTCTCCCTTCAGTGGCGGAGCCAGTGGTTGGCAGTCTTTATGTGTCAAACATTACATCAGAGAGCTTCACGATTTCCTGGAACGAAACGGAAGGGGATTTTGATGGTTATGTCCTGGAGATCATTGATTCCAACTGGCTGATGGAGCCTTCGGAGTATAACCTATCCCAAAATGCACTGTCTCATGACATCACAGGGCTAAACCCCAGCACTGACTATATAGCCTACCTCTATGGGGTAATCAATGGGGTGAGAACGCGTGCAGTCAGTACTGTTGCGACCACAGGTATTTCCAATTCCTTATTATTTTTGTGTTTCTTATTTTTGGTGATGCCACGCTATTTGGAATTGTTGGCCTGTCTAAATGCAGCGGTTTTATTTCTTCAACATACAGAGACCGCCCCCTTAATATTGAGGCACTTCACAGGTATCTGATAAGAGTGCATACGCAAGACCTCGTCAAATGTTTGACATGAATTTTTTTTCTAATTTGATGGATGACTCCGTAAAATGGGGGGTTGTGTGTGTGTGTGTTTGTGTGTCAGGGGAGGGTTCTGAGACTGGGTAAAAAGAAAGAAAAACAAATTGAAGAAAGACAGAAAAAATGTGTTGCTGTTTTCACAAATGAATGCTGACTCTTTGTTTCCTCTGTAGCTGCAGAACCTGATTTGGCCAGGCTAGTTGTTTCTAACATTACCTCAGACAGACTGTGGCTTTCCTGGAGGACGGGAGGCAAGGCTTTCGATAACTTTGTGGTAGAGATCAGAGAGTCTGCTTTGCCCTCGCAGGCAATGGGGCGAACCCTTTCTGGTTCGGCTCGCTCCACAGTTATCTCCGGGCTGAAAGGGGCCACGCGGTACGACATCAAATTATACGCTAGCTCCGGCCGGCAGAACACACAACCCTTAACGACCAGCGTCACCACAGGTATTTGCAACTGCTTTACCGTTCTGTCTCAATGAGCTTTCATTATACAGAAGTGCAGTGTAGGTCATTGTAGTGCTAAGTCACTAAATAAAAGTCAACCATCATGCATGAATTACATAATCATACACATTCATTGAAATAAAAAAAAAACAAGAAAAGGCTCTCCCACACTGCTTACTTATCTGATACTGCCATATTGTTGAAGTTATTTTCATCCGTGCACAAAGTGGAAGTATAAAATTAGATGTTGTTCAGACCAACTATTTTGAAGTGCAGCATGATATGCATGCAGTAAAAACGTCATTGTGCTGTTGAGGGGTAGGCTGAAAAGTATGACTTAAATGCAAATATATCATGGAACAGAAAAATGACATGGAACAAAAAGAATCCTTCCTGCGCAGGTTTGTATCTGTGCATTTCACCTCCCACTGTAAAGCAAAATAACACCCAGATGACAAAATTAAGAAAAACCCATCAATATTCTCTCTTATTCAGAGGCAGAACCTCAACTGGGTTCGTTAGCTGTGTCTGATATAAGCCCGGATAACTTCACCGTGTCCTGGAGCACAGTGGCCGGCCACTTCGATGGCTTTGTTATTCGGGTCAGTGACTCCGAGCAGTTGCACGACGCACTGGACCTCAGGGCCCCTGGGGACGCCCGCAACACCAGCGTCACCGGCTTGGTGGACTCCACCCACTATGACATTGTCCTGTACGGTATCTCCCACGGGCGTCGCACCCCCTCGCTCACGGCGCAAGCCCTCACAGGTACTACGTAACAGTTCCAGGGTTTCGCTTCACATCCCTGCCCCACAAGGCGGATCAGCCCAGCAGAGCCCAAAATGCATATGATATGGATTAGGCTATTCTTCTATAGGGTGGGTTGAACCTCTCCCGAAGCAAACATCACAGTATTGGCTAAATGGCTGCTGAGAGTATTAGCAGGTCCACTTTTGTCACAAATGTAGCTCTCCTGATGACCTAGATTCGTTGGATTTGTTTCATAGGGATAGTGGGCTCCTGCAGAAATATCAGAGCGTAGAGAGTATATTGGTGATCATGGTTTTTTTGTGTTTTTTGGTTTATTGCGTGGGATAGTATTTTCAGGCGTTCAGTGGAAACAAAAACATTAACTCAGTGGTTGATTAATTCAGAGGTTTATAGTTGGTAAAGTGAGTCATTTGTTGGATCTTTCTGGACTTCTATAATTAGAATGTCCATGCCGTAGTTTTTCCTACAAATCTGATACATAAATCTACTACAGTGCATTACGAGCCATCAGTGTACCCTGGAATATGGAAGGAACCTGCTAGCTCTTTTCTAACAGCAGATCCTCTGAGTTCTTGATCCCCACATTCCATGGTAACATCTCAAGTGGTGGGACCTCTGCTGGTCCATTTGAGCAGCTGACAGATTGAGGAATAGTCTGATAGGCTGAGCTTTGTCGAAGAGCTAATGCTGACAGCTCTGACTTGATTTATGAACTGGATCATCTTCCCACAAGTTTACAGAGTAGGACTGTGAGGTATTACACATTTTCTTGTGGAACAAAAACCAAATAGGCAATACCTGCCATTCACTGTCAACCACAATCTGCACCCAAGCCTCAGATCCCTGTTATTGGAAGGAGATGACTAATGGAGGATTTAGGTACAGTACTATAGGTGTGGTAGCGCAAATTAACGTACTCCTCAATTTCATGAGAGGATTTGAAATGTGTTTAGTCCCTTTTTGTCTTTTTTTCTCATTATGGACAAAGGTACCAGAAAAGCAACAACAAAAGAATACTTTAAAATATTAAACAAAGGGTAAAGACCCCTGGACCATTGGCAGACTTAACTTGCAGAAGTGCCCTTGAGTATAACTACACCACACTGGTACTGAGTGTAATTTTCATCCCAGAAGAGTGAAAAGTAGTCACAACTGCCAATAAATTAAATTAATTCTTCATATCAGTGAAAAAATAGGAACTTGGCATTGTGGTAATACCACTATGTTTAGGGTTGGTAGACTGGAGTACAGTAGAATGCAGGTGTTTACTACCTGCTTTTTCATACACTTTTTTCCAATATACAATAGACAGTATACACAGGAATTACATATCAATGTTTCTCAAAAATTCCCCAAAATTAAACTGATTCAGATTTCATCTGAATAAGTATTTGTAGCCATACTGAGACATACACATGTGCGTCTTGCTGTCCCTGATCATACAGTAAACTGCCAAGAACCTGATGGCTCATTGTTCTGGAATTAGTAATGAAGAATCCCAAAGATGGAAAATGACAGCCAACAAAAGTTCAGTGACTTTTGTTGCTCAGCTGGGTTTGTATTACCTTGACCTCATGGTAGAAGTTACACATTTGGTCAAGAGGTTCTCCTTGGTTTTGTCATTCAGACAATCCTTCACAAATTTTTATCATGCTTTTGATATTTGATGTCCCCCTAATTTTGATGTTTGATGTAATATATTCATGATCATACACACATGGGATGGTCAGGGCATATCATTTTTCTCAAAATATCAGAAGTGACACTGCAATATTCATGCCATGCCCAATACAGAGAATATTACCCACAATAACAGGACAATATTTTGCAATCGCTGCATACATCAATAATGAGTTCTCACCTACAATTATTCCCTTCCCCCCACCCTCCCAACCCTTTTCCCCACCAAAACAAAAACCCCACCATTCTCTCAGCGGATTTGCCCAAAGTGGAAAACCTAAACATTTCGGACGTTAACCCGTTTGGTTTCCGGGTGTCCTGGACAGCGAGGGACAGGGAACAACCCGAGGGGTTTGACCACTTCCACATAGTGGTGACGGACTCCGGCTGGCTGCTGGAGCCTCAGGAGTTCTCGGTGCCGGGTGACCAGTCCTCCCTGGACATCCGCGGCCTGATTACAGGTATAGGCTATGAGGTCAGGCTGACAGGGGTGTCCAGGTCAGGACTGCGATCCCGATCACTGACCACAGTGGCTGTGACAGGTACCATCACTTCACAGAAATGCCCAAGATTCTCCACCAACGCCGATTGAAGCAGTTCAGGTTTCCCCACTTTGGGAACATGTACCTTTATGGTTACACACCCAGCTCAGACATAATTTTGGTTGGCACATTTACAGTTACAGTCCCAAGAACCACCTACAGGAGGTCTTCTAATTTTCCCTCTCTGGAAACCTTTACTGTGCTGGGTATGAATTTCAGAATCAGCTTGAGATTGTAAAGGTAAAAATTAAACTTACAGTACCTGACAAGCTATGCTTTGGTGGAGAAGTCTCAACACACCCCAGCTACCTCTTCCACTTCCTCTTTGACAATGGCAGCTGTTTGCTCTCATTTGTTCTTTGAGCAAATAGGACTGAATCCATGTTTTGTTTTTGTTTTTTTTTGTTTTCTTTTTTACACAGATCATGTTTGCTTGTGCTTGGCCCTGCATTTACCTTTTTTACAGAAAATAGGGACACTCATGTTGATTGCCTCTCGAAAATATGTACAAGCAACCTGCTTGCCATATTTTAACTGTGTTTTCCTTCAGATCTCATTGTAGTATGATTCAGTACCTGGACATGTAGCTAGTGTATCATTAAGCACTTTATAAATTTTTACAGTGCTCCACATTACCAGGGCTATGATCAACACTGCCTGCTTAAATCATACCAAGGGCTGTTCTCTGAAGGAATTCCATTAAGGCCAAGTGTTCACCACTGAGCCTAGCAAATGAATATTAATCATACTTTGTAAAGGCCATGTGCTCACTGTGTCCACTGAAGCACACAGATTTAATTTATAAGTACCAACTGACATTTTCCAAATAATGTAGGCCTAATTACAGCATAATGTGTTATTCATTCTTTAGAAAATGGCCCTTGGTTCTGTCTAACTTTTAAACACAGAATTGTGACTCATTTGTCCCGTTACTACCTCAGGTCACCAGTAAGGAAACACAGCAGTATCAACATGGCATTCTCGGCATGAAATGCCTGTTGATTGCATCACTTAACATGACTCTGTATGTTCCATTATCACTGAATGCGAAGACGACTGCAGTACATCTGCATGATGGTGTGGGTGTGAATACGAATCCAGCTGTTTGTTCCAGCTGCATCTTTTTCAGACAAATTGAGAGACCATGGAGCAAGTCGGTTTAGCTGCAAGGCCTGCACAAGGTCTAGCTTGTGCAAATGTATTCATATCCACATTAGTGTTCAAAAACAGAAATGCATTATAAGCTCTTCTGTGTCAAACCGATGCTCAAATGCTCTACTGTGAGCTCTCATTGTGTCCGGACTAACTGAAAGACCAAAGCTAACCTTTGAAAGCATGGTGTGGTGGTGGAGACTGACATGTTCAATGCATTAACCGGTATTACATTTTGGTTATGTTCATATCAAATAAGCTAGCTACTCACCTTCAACGCTGGTCTGTAACAGGTGTAGTTAGCTGCTGAACGCTATCAGCATCTCCGTCGTCGCCTTCACGTAGCTAAGCCTTTGAAAAAGTGTCCCAAACGTCCTCCAGGAAAGGGCAAAAAAAAGTGTTCCCTTGTCATTCAGAGGCTGAACCCGAAGTGGAGCACCTTTTCGTTTCCGACGTCACCTCTGAAAGCTTCCGGCTTGCCTGGACCGCCGAGGAAGACGTCTTCGATAGATTCGTGATTAAAGTTAGGGACTCCAAAAAGCTCGAGAGCCCGCAAGAGCACCACGTGTCTGGTGACGAGAGAACCAGAGTCATAACGGATCTCTCCGGCGGCACCGAGTATGAAATTGAGCTTTATGGAGTCACACTGGAGCATCGGTCCCAACCCATTACTGCTGTAGCCCGAACAGGTATTCTCTCCCAGCTGCACCAGACTCATGAATGGAAAACGCTGGTGTACGGAAAACCCGGGAAATGATACCTTCTCTTACCCTTGCATTTTCCTCTCTTTTCCCTTTCTTTCTTGTTATTTATGTCTTGCCAGCTCTTCTCAAAAATTTGTATGTGAATGTGTTTTAAGTTCAACTAATACTGAGTTTTTCCTCTTGCCTGAAAATCAAAGTTGTCAGAAATGCGTGATGTTGGTTTGTGATCTTGCCTTCTTCTTGAACTTCCTTCTTTTTGACCATTAGGAAATTCAACGGTCATGTCGATGTCAATGTAATTTGCTTGCTCTTTGCTTGAGGGACACCAGGTTTATTGTTGGATTAAGGGAGTCGGTGCAAATTTTAATTTTTCTCCTTGCAAAAGCAAAAAAAACACATTTTGATTGACATCCCTGTAATATTTTACCTTGCTTATATCACTACTTTATAAATACAGTCTGGTTATAAATGCTTCATGATGTGTTAATTACTAGTGGTGTAACGATACACTCATTCACATCAATGCATCAGGACTAAAACAAATATTGCATGTAAGCATTGACCAATACCATTGATTTTATTATTTATTTATTTTTGTTCACATTAATGTGTTAACTAAAGTGTTTGTGACAAGTCCATTTTGAACATTGACTGTTGTTTCAATAGCATATAATATCAATAGCATATACAGCATATAATATCATTCAGTTTCCATCATGTGTCACCATGTATCACAATGTAATTCTTAGATATGTACCAATATATTTTGTTATTACTTACGTATTGATATTGTATCATATTATTGTAAAGCCAGCATTTTACACCCCCATTAACTACTATGATTTGTCGCTGAAACAAAACACTGTTATTTTTCTAACATTAAAGAAAGGTAATGCGGATGTTTTTAAGGACAATGCCAGGATTTGCAGATGTCACAGGGATACCTTATTAAGCACTCATACCAATACCATGTTATGGAGTGGTTTCAACATATCTATAGTTTAAAACTAGCAAGGATTACATAGTGACCCTAGTGTCATGTTGACATTGGTGCCTGTTAGTATTGGCAAATACTTCCAATGACCTGTGAATGATTGCCTTTTCCCTGAAATGTTTAAGCGTCCTCCTCTCACAGCAGTGTATTCTGTCCTTCTCCTGTCTGGCATGGCTCCTAATTTCTTGCCACATAACCACAGCAGTCTCGTCCACTGTCTGTGGTGCAACATCTTGGTTCTTCCTCCAATAAAAAGTTCCTGGAGCTTTGAATTACCTACACAGAATCTCACCACATCGTGTTGAATTTGACTTGAAAATTTGATGCACATGCATCTTTACTGAATCTCTTTAGCATGCTTTTTAATACGCATTGTCTGTTTTCTTTTTTTTTTTGCTTGTCTCATGCTTTGATGCCCAGCCACTTGACCTGTGCCTGCCAAGGATGTGCTGTGTTTGTGTCTTATTAACTTACTGAAGGTCATTGACACATGACATGGATCTGTTGGGTGGGGGTATTGTCTTTGATCTTGAAGTTGACTGGCATGTTTTATTGTTGTCTCTCTCCAAATGGCGTGCACTTAATATCTGTGTGTCACTATATGCTGTTTTGAACAAGGGAGTTCCAGTCTTCCCTGTATTTTCCCTAATTCCCTTGCAATGTGATTTTTGATGTTTTCAGCACTTGTGTGATGTTTCTGGATTAGAAGTGTTGATGAACAGAACTGAAAAGCCTTGCTGTTATCTCAAGCAAACTTGTTCATATCTGTTGATTTTGCCGATTGCTTTAGAAATGTAAGACCCTGTTTATTGGGAGTTCGACAGTTGAAATTTTCATGTCATTTTCTTTTGGACCTGTGGATCGCTCCACCTTTGTGGAGTAAAGCCGGGATTTAAGGGCTTGGTTCCAAGAGAGCCTATTGAGGAGAGTAGTTGCCACAAGTTGTAACTTTCCACCTGTGTGTGTGTTTCTTTTTGTGCCTTTTTGTAATATGATGCTACTCCAGGTCTGGGCGCTCCAAGGGGCATCCACTTCTCTGACATCACAGACACCTCTGCCATCGTCCACTGGACTCTGCCCCGCACTGTAGTGGATAGCTACCGAGTAACCTATGTGCCAGCTGAGGGGGGTGAGTAGTATAGCTCACCATTTTTTGCTCACCTTGTGCCTCTTAGGGGCGTAAGTGTAGCATAGTGGTAAGGAGCAGGACCCATAACCAAATTATTACCAGTTCGATTCCCCATGGGTCACTGCTGTTGTACCCTTGGGCAAGGTACTTAACCCAGAATTGCCTCAATAAATATCCAGCTGTATAAAGTTGCTCTGAATAAGAGTGTCTGCTAAATGCCAATATTGTAATACAATTTCCCATTAGTTAAGAATAAATGTTTTTGTTTGTTTTTTTTCCTTTTTTCTTTTGGTATAATGTTTAAGAAATATTAACTTGCATGAGTTTTAGCTTTAACGTTGTACATAACGTTCACCTCAGTACTCAGTGCCCATCTTCTGATTGGTCTGTTGCACATGCTCCCTGTTCACAGGAGCTCCAGTGACTGTGACTGTAGATGGGGCGGAGTCCCAGGCACTGCTGGCCGGCCTGATCCCCGGGGCAACCTACCTGGTGACCATCATCGCTGTGAAAGGTCTGGAGGAGAGCGAGCCAGGGTCCGACAGCGTGACCGCAGGTCAGTTACACACACACAAACACACACTCGTGCAAATGTGTATACAAATACACACATATACACATACATTCTTACAGACATGTGTGTATGTTGTACATTTACTTACCCCTACTCAAAATCTTGTACACACCCACACTATCTTTCTCTCTCTCTCTCACACACACACACACACACACACACACATATACACACTCATACACATGCCAGCTGTCTCACACACACATACGTATGCCCACACATACAGACATGGACACAGGCGCATAAACAAACACATACACACACACACGCATGTGCATGCACAATTACATGTACACATCCATGCACACACACAGGCTGTCTTGATCCTCTTGACTGTATTCTCTGCCTCTTCCAGCCCTGGACCAGCCTCGTGGCCTGACTGCCATCAATGTCACCGACACTGAGGCCCTGCTGCTATGGCAACCCGCCATCGCTACCGTGGACGGCTATGTCATCACTTACAGTGCAGACACAGGTGAGAGGCACCTGATTCACAGGTAGTGCTCGCCCTCTGGAACGGTGCATTCAAACTGTGTTAGATAGTCATTTTGCACCCAACATGGTTATTAGATGTTAGCCTTGAATTAGGAATGAAATATAAATTTGAAGAGGAAAATAATTTATTGTAGTCTATGTCCACCAGATGAAGTCCTTTGGTGGTGGTCTCAGAAAAAGAGTACTTATACTTAGAGTAGCACCTACACAGATTACTATAGTAAGGACAAAGCTGAATTTTGGTTAAACTGATTGAGGGCCTAGATGTATGGTTTTAACTCCAGCAGCCTATTGAAGAGTAGTTCACATCCATGTTACTTACTTCAGCTATGCATTATGTCATGTCCTCCCATCACGACCAGTGGTTGACGTTGGACTGGTTCTGGCTTCCAACCCTGGCCTTGGAATCCACTGATCCAAGAGCTATGCTCATGCGAGTGTGTGAGCCCACACTGACAGGTGTGTGTCCTCTGATGTCACCACAGTTGCCCCGGTGATGGAGCGTGTGTCAGGGAACACGGTCGAGTTCGACATGAGCTCCCTGACTCCTGCCACGCATTACCTGGTCATGGTTCACGCGGTCAGAGGTGACGAGAAGAGTGGAGCTGCAACTACAGAGTTCACCACCAGTGAGTGCCTCACCTGCTGTCCTTTCATGCAAAGAGGATGACCCCATGCTGCACTACTGTCTGGAGTGGCTAGAAAGCACCTCATGCAGTCCCTTGAGAAAACGTAACTGATCTTGTGGAATCAAGCCACAGCTAAAGGTTATGTGTGTGGTACATTTCATAGGAAGTCTGGTGTCCAGTGATGCACATGTTAGCACTTCTGACTGAAAAAATCTAAACCTATGTGGCTGATGCTGCAGTTCTGCCATTAGTTTATGGACTTGTTGAGTGCTAGGTGTGTTCACTTGCACATTTTCAATGATATAACCTTTTTGGAACAGTTTTTGTCAGCATGATTTTTGCATGCAGTTAGCATGATTTATTTCAAGTTTCAGTCAAAAAATGTCTTAAATGATAGCTGTCTAGTAAACTACCCAGAAACACTAATAGGACCACCCTGGCTACCTGTAACTCCACCCTCTGCCCTCTGATCCCAGATGTGGATGCCCCACGGGACCTGGCAGCCAGCAACATTCTGACAGAGATTGCCACTCTGACATGGAAGCCCCCACGTGCTGCCATCACTGGCTATGTCCTGACCATTGAGTCAGCTGATGGAGTTGTAAGGGTGAGTGTGATGCCAGGGAAACCCAGTGGCTGGTGTCAGTCTCAGTCCGGCAGCAGGGTTTGTGATTGGCTGCTCTTCATCAAACAAAATGAAAATGCCCTATAATGAAAAAATGCAGAATATTGAAATATTGAAAGGTGCTTATAAACTCATCAGACAAGAAATAGATTAAATTAACAACAGAATTAGTATTAATTCCCTTGGTTGTGAATTTGCTGTTTTTTGTACTTCAAAGTACTGTGCAATTATTTGACAATGGACTCTGTGTGTGTGTGTGTGTGTGTGCGCGTGTTCAGGAAGTTGTTCTGAGCCCAATAGAGACCTCACATAGCCTGTCTGAGCTCAGCGCCTCCACAGAGTACAAAGTAAAACTCCAGGCCATCGCTGGGCCCAAGAAGAGCAAGCTCATCACCACCGTATTCACCACCAGTGCGTCCAACACTTACCCAGCTATCCTTCACTTCCTTACTCATTTTTTCTTTTCTTTGTCCACCTCTCTCCTCTCCTCTCTCCGCTCCTCCATCTCCTTTCCTCCATCTCTCCTCTTTCTCCTGTCCTGTCTCCTTTGTATCCTCCATTTGACTCCTTACCTCCTTACTCCTTCTCCTCATGCCCTCCTTTCACTCACCCCTCTTCTCTGCCATCCTGTTCTTCTTTTTCCCGCCCCTTCACACCTCTACTCCTCTTTCACCTCCCCCCTCTGCTCTTTCCCTGTGTTCATCTACCCTTTGTCTATGCTCTAGTTTTGGTCTTTTCCCCTCAATCACATGTGTACTGTATGTCTGAACAGTACTTATTCAATATTGTAATACATTTATGTGGCACTGGTGTGAATGACACCTCTCTTCCATGTGTGTGTGTGTGTGTGTGTGTGTGTATGCGTGTGTGCGCGTGTGCGCGTGTGCAGTTGGGCTGCTGTACAAACACCCGAAGGATTGCTCGCAAGCCCTGCTGAATGGCGAAACCACCTCCGGCCTCTACACCATCTACCTGGGCGGAAATGAGAACCAGCCCCTGCAGGTGTTCTGCGACATGACCACCGATGGAGGCGGCTGGATTGTGAGTGACCGACTGACCATGTTTGGGGGTTTAACTAAACTAACAACAGGACAGTTTAACAACAGTTAAACAACTAAACATGACACTAGTACAATAAACACGGGAAGCAGAGCACACAACAGCCATGGGCAGTAGATTAATGCAAGAAACATTATTTTAATATGTTAACTGAAGCAATTTTGTTAAGGATTGGGTGTGGAGCTTCTGTCTTAATCCCTGCAGGTGTTCCTCAGACGCCAGAGTGGCAAACTTGATTTCTTCAGGAACTGGAAGAATTACTCTGCTGGCTTTGGTGACATGAACGATGAGTTCTGGCTTGGTTAGTTCACTCTTTTTTCCCCACCCCACGGCATTGGGAGGGGTGACCGCCAGCCCCTTGTGCCTTCTTGCAGAGGTGACCATTACCGTTCTCCGTTTCCTCCCCCAGGACTTGGCAACCTCCACAAGATCACGTCCGCTGGACTATACGAGCTGAGAGTGGACCTCCGAGACAATGGAGAGGAGGCCTACGCCCAGTACGACAAGTTCACCATCTCCGAACCCCGCAGCCGATACAAGGCTCACTTTGGCACCTACAGTGGCACTGCTGGTACGCTCTTCAATTTATAGACTCATTGTTCACTCTGTTTTTTTAAGTTTCAGTCACCACCTGTATGCCCATCACATTGTCTACTGTGAGTTTACTGTATGTTAATGCTTAGGGCACAGCCAGTACAACCATCATGTTATCTATTGTATGTCTACTGCATGTTTAAGTTTAGGACCCCACTGGTATGCCCATCACATTATCTACTTTGTGTCTACTGTATGATTATGCAAGTTTATGGCACCGCTAATACATTTACTCTACGCTTAGGTTTAGGACATGGCTGTTATATGTCTGCTCTGCTCTGCTAGGTTTTGGGTGCAGCTGATGTTTCTGCTCTACTTCATATTTAAATTCATATAACAGCTAGTGTACAGGTCTCCTCTGTGTTTAGGTTCAGCACATGGCTGCAGCCACGGGAGTCCCACATAACTGTCACTTAGCTCAGTGTTCCACTAGTTTTAGTCCTCCCTACTAAGGTCTTTTTGTAAACCAAAAGAAAGTGAATCACAACCCGTGCTTTCTTCTGAACATCAAGCAATGAATTTCAGTGCACTACCCTGTATGTCTCACAGTGAAAAGCTCAGAGGCAAAAATGTATACATTGTTTAAATACAGAAATCATGTTGTGGGTGGACAAAAACTGAACCTTAAACACAGTATCCACAGTACCCTTTGTAAATGTCATTTCTACTTTCCAAACTTGTCCATGTAAGTCTGTCATACATTTATCTGTTTTTGCACTACCATGTGCTGATCCTTGCTCTCGTCTCATGCTTGTAGGTGACTCGTTGACCTACCACCAAGGCCGACCCTTCTCTACCTACGACAATGACAATGACATTGCCGTTACCAACTGTGCCCTGTCTTACAAGGGTGCCTTCTGGTACAAGAACTGCCATCGTGTCAATCTCATGGGACGGTATGGGGACGACAGCCACAGCAAGGTGAGATAGAATCTGTGTGTCTATGGCAACTGGCCTCTACATACAGCTATTATAGTTACCTTGCATCTCAATTTGAAATCTCATCAGGTACAACCTAGGCACTACACCCTTCATTAATATCCTCATTATCATAGTTTAGGCACTATACCCTAGCACAATATCCTCCTTATCATAGTTTAGGCAGTATACTCTAGCCTAATATCTCCTTTATCATAGTTTAGGCACTATACTCTATGGTAATATTCTTTGTATCATAGTTTAGACTGTACAACTTAGACGAATATCCTCCTTATTTCACAAGATCAGATTGCACATTCACAGCCACAGCTCACAAAACATATTTGTTATCATTATTGGTTCAGCATGTCTTTACCTTTTATCTTTTATCATGGCTTGTGCATATGCACTTATACAACTGGATATTTAACTGCACCAGTTCAGTATGATTGCCTTCATTAAAGGCACAATAGAGGTGCCCTACCCAGGGCTGAGAAAATGCAATCCTGTGATCTCAGGGTGGAGTAGTCCATGAAGAGCTGTGATTGTAACCTAAACATGGCAGTTTTTGTTCTCATGTGGAGCACTGCTGTTGTACCCTAACCCTTGCAGTAAATAGGTGATAGTGATAGGTGATAGTTAAACACATGAATTAATTTATTTTAATAATTATAACAGCAGGTGAAGGTTATGCAGAACATGTTGCTGCTTGTGACCGCGGCTTGTTCATTGTTTATGCATTAAATTTCAAAGCAACCAATTAAGATTCTTGCTTTGTTTTCACGCTTTCTTCCCCAGGGTGTCAACTGGTTCCATTGGAAAGGCCACGAGCATTCAATCGCGTTCGCTGAGATGAAGATGAGACCGGCCAACTTCAGAAACTTTGAAGGAAGACGGAAAAGATCATAAAACAATCAAAGACCCCTTCACCGCTTCCCCTCCTCACCCTTCCCACCCCATCCCTTCTTCACTGTCCCTACCCCAATCAAACACCCCTCCTCCCTCCTGAAACTACCAAAGCCAAGGACACAGCACCCACCTCCTACATCTCTCCTCCCTTCAGCTTGAACACAAACCCAAAGCCACGTTCCTGGACAGTTGTGCACAGAATGTATTCTGTTAAGGCCAAGACTGCAGCAGTCACCAGGGACTTGAGCTGTTTAGCACATCCCAAATGAACATGCACATACACGCACACACCAAAGACAAACGCCTCCTCTTCTTCAAAAGGATGGGATTTTTATTCTAACTGTCCTGTAATCAAGCAGGCTCCTGGTGAAGCCGGGCTACTGAGTCTGCTATGGTGAATTTAGAGGATTTTTTTAAAGATCACTGTGTTCACGTCACAGCCATTCGCAATAGTTTTCTCTGGGCTTTTGTACGGAGGACCTATTTGTCCCATGCGTTTGTAGTTGTGTTTTTTTATGTTTTTGTTGCTACTGGTACCTCTTCACAAAATTTCAGCTTCTTTCTGAATTCGATCAATTCAGTTCACTGTGGCTTATTTCTGAACTTCTGATCACCTAGATCCAACCATTCCAGGGATCCCTCACTGTCTTTGGAGGGGCTTTCTGTAAGAATAATTAATATTGGTAGTTAGCTGTGTGTATCAGAACCAAAAGACACAGTTTCAGTTTTGGCAGAGAGGTGCCTCAGTGTCTCCCTCACCTTTTGTTCCACTTGCTCCATCATCCTTGGTGCATCCATCCCTCTGTCGCTTGTCTCTTTCCCCTCCTAGCATGGCCCTTCAGGGAGAGAGGGAAGGAGGGTGCATTTCTGTACTAAACCACTCTAAACTGATCGTTGGGCTGTATCAGTGTCTCACATACACGGAGGAAAAAGCCAGCTTCCCAGCAGCATGCTGGAGCCTGAGGATGAACATAGCTGTGTTCAATGGTGCTAAGCGCAGAACTCACCTGGCCTTTGTGTGCACAACACGGACAGGGCAAAGATAAAATAAAGTAAAAGTCTTATTCCTTCTACAAAATCCAAGGCAGGACCTCCAACTCAATTATAATATATCAAAATAGTGCGCAATGACCGGTACATTTTATTTTTTTAATTTTTAATTGTATTTTTTTGGATGAAAATGTGAAAAAATAAAAGGACAATAAAATAAATTAATACCACTTCCATGTTTTTATGATTTCATAATAATTCCTTGACATGTTTTAGTCATTAAGAAATGGACATGAACCAAAAAAATCTGAATTATAAAGTCTTGAAACTAAATTGATATGTCCTACAAAGTGAGAAGAAATCTTGTTTGCTTTAACAGTCTGAGAGCAGAAAGTCCTTGTATCATTTGAATAGATAAAGCCCTCATTTCCCTAAAATAAAGATTCCAGTCCCAAAAAGCCACCGACATGATTGAATACCTGTATAAATGATGTCACTTCAATTTGTATTTGTTGTTCATAACTGAATGAAAAAAGATGTTTCTCTGTAACCCTTAATACAATAAAACAACCTTTGTTTTAAAAAATAATCTCATTTGTCCTTGTCATTGCCTTTGATAAACTGATCAGAGCCAGAGCCAGAGATGGGCTTTGAATTAGGTCCACTAATGATGAACATTATGTCTCTAGAAACATACATTTCCAGTTCTGTTCAGTTTTCAGTTTTTCCTTCTATTGTATGCACACTTGTAACATTCTGTAGCTGCTGGTCACCATTTAGGCCTCACAGCCACAGTAAGCCATTGCGTAAAGCAGTGGAATGTATATGTATCATTTTACAATGTATGTCATCCAGGAGCAGACTGTACATCCACCGTTAGCATGAATCCAGGTCATGCTAGGAGATATATTTTATACATTCTGTCTCCATCGCTGAAAAAATGCATATTTTATCATTTTTGTCTCTCTTTCTCGAGGTTTCTTATGTTTCCAAAAGAAAAGCATCAGACATTCATTGCTTGAACAACCTAATTTGTTTGATTTTGTCACTGAAAAATGACTGTGTGAGTAACAAAAGGGACATTTTAACATTTCATTCTACTAGAAAATGCTTAGACTAGTGGTAGAGTGAATTGCCTCCTTAACCATCATTTTCTTTGATAACAGCAAGTGTTTCGTGCTATGACCATTGTTCTGACTCACTGAAGAATGAGTATCATCAAAGTAGTAGTAAAGCAGTATGTTCATTGACTAATAGTTTTTTAAATCATTCCTAATGACAAAAAGCCCACTGCTACCTCCATGATTTCCACCAGATGGCAGAATTGTTGCTAAGTTGTTAAGAGGTGCTCCTATGTAGAAGCTCGATTCCAACTGTAGAAGCGACTTCAATTATTTATTCTCCCTGGCTTCATTCCTCTTGTTTTGCTCCTTGTAATTTCATAATGATAGCTGACCAACACCATATCATTCCACCCACAAAAAAATTTGATTATTCAAAAGGAGAGGATATGACTTTCTCTTGATTCATGAAAATTCAAGATATTAGTTACACAAAAAAACAACTTAAGAATTCCTTGATCATATAAATCAGCAACTGATGTCTATGCGCACAGTCTATGGTCAGGAATTAAATTTACAGCTTGCTCCATTCCTTCTACCAACATCCTCTCTTGTAGCTGTGAAAGGCCTGTGCTTGATGTTGCTATTTGTTTGTTTTAGAATGATTTTTCCTACTATTCTGTGGTCAAAGCTGCCAGTGGGATCAATTAGATTAATCATGGTACTTAGTCTGTACAAAAGCTTGGAAAGATCCTGGATAGAGCCATTTCCTGATGTAGCTTACATGGTTCAAACTCACCCCAGGGCAGGCTTAAACCATCAATTTGAAAACCACATGGGGCACAGTTTCCCGTAAGAGGTTTGGCTCACTGTGCCAAAAACACTGGCGCCTTTCACGGGACACTGAACAGGCCACTGCGTTCTGGCTGAACAAGGTGACATCAACATCTGTACCAGGCTCATGTTACCATTGAGCCCCATCACAATCTCCCTGTCTCATTTCCACTGTTGACCTCAGTAACCAATGGACATCTTCATATTGTCAATTGTCACCACACCGTTGGCTGATGCTGAATACAGCACCTGCAGTATGATGGGCACAGACTACCTACAGTCCCATAATCACTCATTAAGACCTCAAGAGACACTGAGTGCCAAAAATATAGTGACAGAGTAAGCTCACGTCAACTCAGAGGGTCATGTTACGGTCTTAAAAATGGATTTTTCAAGACACAATCAAATGGCACATTTTTTTTTTTTTGAGTTTCTTCCAGAATTAAGGGGAAATCTGAAAATGTTTTTCTCATGAAAAAAACAAACAGAAAAATATCTACCATCATATGCATGATATGTATTTATGATGTGATATGTACAGTATCTGTAATATGTTATACATGTGTATATAAGTAAGATGTATATAAGACAGACAAAGAGAGACGGACAGACGGACAGGCATACATTATATGCATATATGCATATACAGTACATCCACCCACATCCCAAACAGTTCTGTCGGGCTGGTCTTCACCGCCAATGAGAGTGAGGGTGCATCAGCGTTTGCCTGTAAGCGTAATGACGTCCAGCCTGTTACCTTCAAGATTCAGCTGAGCCCTGTACGTTGACTGAAAGGAGGCGCTGGTAATTGCAGGGGCGGCGCATCAACAGCAGACAGAGAACAGAGCGCGCGAGTCAGAGACGCATTGCTGAAAAGCGTTTATCCTGCGCTAATAAATGAATACAGTGCAAAGACCGCCACTCATGGTCACGCGAAGGTGCTTTTCTTTTCAGACAACTGAAGAGCGACAACGATTGAGACTGTAAGTACAGCCTTCGTGTGTCTGAATTAATGTATGTTCGTGTTTGTACGTAGCTGTAGAGGGAGCCGATTTTGCCACGGGGTAAAGGGAAGAGTTTGCTCATGTGTTTGTTTTGTTGTTATTATGCGCACCCCCACACCCCATTATAAAGAATTTAAATACATAAGGTTATTGAAATGTAGTATACACTTTTTTGGTTTAAAAGTTGCATTGCAGTGTGCCAAGTACTTGTAGCGGGTTAAATTTAAATGTAACAATTTAACTTGTTAGCTTCAGTTATTTTAGCTCAGCTTTTTTTTTTTTTTTTTTTACTTTTTCTTTAATTTCATAATATTGTAGTCCAATTTATATGTAAGCCTACACATTTGAGCATGTAGCCAATATTGCCTTTCATCAATGTCCTTAGGTAATGATTTCATGCAGCAGCTCAAGGATATGACAGAAGATGATGTAGCTGTGTAGAAGAAACATGACGATATGACTTAAAACATATTAAGTTTCTTTCGTGAGTCTCCTACTTCCAGATAATTCGGTTTCACACATGTATAGCACGTCGCTTGTGATCTGGGAAACTTGTAACCTAATCGGTGGAGCAGATGAGGTGTGAAGCTTGATATTTAGAAGGTGCCGCTTACTCATCCATCCATGTCAACAGAACTTTTATCTGTCTTCAGGTTAGGCTGGCATGCGAAAGGCTCAGCTGTGTATTCAAAAACGAACCCATGTTCATTGTTTATTCATTTTTGTTGACAGACACATGTTTTTTTCAGGATGGTATATTACTGTGTGTGAGTGTGTGTATGTGTGTTCGGAAATGTTCCTCACAGGCTGTGACGCCACAGAAGATAAATATGCCACATTGCCATTTGTACATGTTTACCCTGACATAATAAATGGCCCCATAATATGACAGAATAGACGGTCTATGCAGCTACGATAGCTACGTTTCTCCGTTGCTGTGCAGTGTTGCTTGTGTGCAACTGTCACGTGTGTGTATTTATTTTGCTTGCTTCTTGTGTCTGCTTGCCTCGGCTCATTGTTGCACGTGCGGTCTTCCTCAGCTGCTGGGGTACAGACCTTACCTCCGGCTCGGCTTGCTTGGGTATCGTGTGCAGAAGAGCTGTACACTTCCACCAGCAGTCAAGATGCACATGAATAGTTTACTGAGCCAATGGAGTAAGTAATATTTTCCTCATAATATTTCCTCCTTTTTTTCCTGAAAGAAAAAACTACTTAAGTTCTCCCAGTCTTCTTAGCATAGAATCCATTCTCCATGACTATGACAAAAGTCATTCTACTTTTCATAGTTTTCACTCTTTTTTTCAAAATTACCTTACATTTGTCCTCCTCATGTGGTTTGGGGTACTTATACATGACTTCAGCAGGGCAGGCAACTATACAGTGTCATATGAGCCAAAAGCATGTGCGTGTCATTTCTTGTGGGCAGTCTTCTACATAAATGTGTCCTGTCCAATGGGGAAAGTCTAAAATAGAACATGACTGCTCCTTAATGATGATGTTGAGTTCAGGTTTCTGAAAGGTGTATGTGCAAGGTAATATACTTCTCTCTTTTTTTAAAAAAAAAATGAAGTCACCATTTGAAGTACAGTACATTCACATTCATTCATTTGTTAGATGCTCTTACCTATAGCAACATTTTGTAGAATGTAAGTTTTAAAACAAAGTTTGGTGTGCTAAGGAACAGTGAGAGCACAGCCAGTTTTGTGAGGGCAGAGAAAGAGCCAGCCATACATCAGTTTTTTTTTTTTTGTCATACAAACAGCCCATCTTGTGCAGTACAGCATAGCACAGCATTTCTCCAAATTAGGAAAGTGTTTTTTTTCAATCTAGCAACATAAAGCATCAAAATCAATCAACATATACAATGCCACAGTATATTCATTACAAAGGTAGATGGCCAGTTAGAAGCAGGCTGTCACCCTTGATGCTGAAACACTAATACTGTGATTAAACATGCTGCACAAACAAAGAAGAAAGGGAACCAGTAGCCAGCCAAATGCTTTTCCATTTTTGCAGGTAGTTAAACACAGCCTTCAATTGCTCTCATCTTTTAATAGCTGTTCCGGAGATGGAGTGCTCAGTTCCATTCCAGTGAAGTGTGATGTCAGGGGGTGGGGTTGGTTAGGGTTCCAACAGTGGAAGGAGGGGTTCCATTTTCAGGCCAGGTGACAGTTGCCTGGTGAGGTGGTGGTGGTGGGGGGGGCAGAGGTGTTTTTTTCCCCTGCAGATCCAGTTTCTCTCAAGGTGAAGTGCAGCATTGAAAGACGTCTCTGGTTGCAGACTTGCAAAACAGGGCAGGTTGAGGCCTTTTTCCGTGTGGCACATGTCATGCGACCCCCTGTTTCTCATGTATTTCTGAGGCTGGAGTGTTGCTTTGAGGTGGGACCCATCCTCATAATAAAAGGAACTTTTCTGTCATGTGAAATTGTTCGACTGTTGAAAAGTTGGTGGCTGCCCCTCAGGTTCTATTCACATATAAAGATCTGCTTCCAGATTGGGGTCCTGAGTGTAATGCTGAAGTGTGAAATCTCAGCTTGCACAGTTCGTGAGAAGAAAACAAAGCCTCCATTTAGTTCAGATACAGTCAGTGTGACACATGATGTAATTTCCTATATGTCATCACTGTGCTGGGGTAAAGACAAGGACCCTCACCTGCACTATCTTATACCTAACCAAAATATCTGTAATCCTTGTTAAGATTTTCTGACAGTTGACACTTGGTCAGATTAACTCCCCTACAGCGTATTACATAAAAACTAGCGAATGTGCACGGCACCCACTCTAAACCGATTTCCCTGAACAAGGAAATTACTGTCATTCTTTATGTATTCATTATATTGTATATTTAATATATTAGTATATTCGTGGGGCTGCGGAACCCACATACACAATTAAGGGTGGGCACTTGCTGGCCAGTATGCAGAATGCCTCATCTAAATTGAGAGTACAAATAAATTACAAAATTTGCTTCTTTGCTGACCCAAAACATGCAACAGCTGTGCCTCAGCCAGGATTAAATTCAGCAATCCACTGGGTGCAAGATCGGTTTCCTAGCCATTTCACCACACTAACACATGAACACAAAATGCCAAATCTAACAATGCGGTGGACTATCTTGTCTCTGTAGTTTCTGTAGTGGTCCAATGTCTTGTAAATGGTAAGACTGCACTTCCAAGAGAAACCTCATGACTGAGAGGGGGTGATGGTCTGAGGACAACTTAAATAAATTAAAAAAAAAGGCCTTTGGGCACCAAAAACAGAAAACGCACTGGTTTACTGATGGTGCTCCAGATGCTGACATGTGCAGGGTGAGTCAACAGAATGTGGAATTTAGCAAGGCCGTGAGGATTAGCCGAGTCACCCTGCGTCTTCTCTCCTCTGTAAACTTGACTTGGCTCTTGTCTGCTCTGTTGTCCATTGTTGAGACTGTAAATATTCGAAACTGCCAGACTGGATTGTCTTTGTTTTGCTTTTCTTTGTCAGGTCTCCTGTTTTTCTGAAAGAGGAACAGGTATAATTATCAGATTTAGCTGTCCATCACATTTGGACAGGCACTCCCACTGTGCCGCCCCAACCTTTAATTAATGCCTATGTTTGACTCTGCTACCACACCAGATAAATGAGATACATTGGAAATGAAAATGGCAACAGGGACAGTATGTTCTATTAGTGGTTGTGCAAAACTCTTTTTTGATGTAAAAAATGTTCAGCACAGCGTAGCAAAGTGGTTAAGGAACAAAAGGTTGCCGGCTCAATTCCCTATTTGGGCACTGCTGCTGTACCCTTGGGCAAGGTACTTGACCCACAATTGCCTCAGTAAATATCCAGCTGTATAAATGGATAACATGTAAACAAAAGAACTGTAACCCATGTAAGTCACTGTGGATAAGAGCATCTGCTAAATGACAATAATGTAATGTAATATTTAGCACACCTTTCTGAGGCCACCCTTTGGCTGGTAAACAGCACTATCCTGAATGACAAGCGCGGGGTGCTAAGTTGGACACTTTGAGCAGAAAAGGGTTAATAATCTGTGTCACCCAATGAGGCATAGTTTACGGTCCAGCATACCTTAGTTGATGAACCAAGGAACTCTTGTCTTGAAATGTTTAGGGCCTGAGAGTTGGCCTGAGCAACATATTATGCACACATGCCTACCACAGATACACATCCCACACACAGATACACAAATAGATCAACACACACAGACATTAACATAGTATATACAGATATATATGTACTGATGCTGATACACTCACACATGCATATACACACACACACACATTCACCATGGGTCATGACCCAGAGGGCTGCAACAGCTATTATAATAGATACAGACCTGTTTGGATTACAGACCCACAGCAGAGATGATGAGATGCATGAGTTCGATCTTAGGTTACACTCTGAAATATTCACAGCATGCAAATCCAAGAAGCAACCAGCTATGCATTACACAGGCAGAACAAGAGAGATGAACACCAACGTTGGACCAGCCAGCCAAGTTTATGACATCACCAGCTGGAAATGATGACTTCATAACAGGGCATAGGAAATACTAGCCTGGACAGAGACACCAGGGATGGCAATGCATCAAAGCTATTGTATAGATTATGTCCTGTAGTGTGCTTATCTCATCTTCCATGTTGTGTTATAGAGGATCAGATAGCATGCATAGCCCAAAGGAATGAGTACACCATTGTCAACTAGTGACAACAATGCCTGGGTCACTATGTACCATTTTCAGTGTGTTTTGGTGGAGTTCGAAATACAGGACCTTTGGAAAACACCTGCATCTGATCCACATAATGTCTTTTTTAATGTATGGATACATCTGTGTTATCATTTTGTTGAAATCTACAGTAAGGTGCTGGTACTTATCTTACAATGCTCTATACATACCGACAGACAGATTCAACACACAGTAGCTATTCTGTGGGTTTGCATATGCTGTAGCAGCTTTTCCATAGAGAGAGTGGTGTCATGGGAAATGGACATCTGAAAGCTGTGATTAAAGATTCCTGTCTTTCCATTGAAGCCTTATCTATCACAAGCCTTTAATGGGCCCCTGATTTATTTTATTTTTCCACTTTACACAACACATGCGCTGCATCATAGCCACTTATATAATATGCCATTTAGGAACAAAAAAAAACAGATTGTACCTCGTACCTGGGCCCAGCCTGGCTGTGTTTGCACTCTCTGTACGTCATGCGCTATCAGTCCAAACAGTGCCAGATATCTGTGTGAGGCGGTGGCGGCGGCACCCATGTGTTTGCTCGTGAGGAAATTATTGTGTATCCCGGCACAGTAGTGTGGGTTAGCAGAGGAGGGTGTGGGGCAGATTAAATGCAGGCTGGTCACTCAGATCGAGGCAGACCCTGGGAGATGAGGATGGAGTCTGTTCTGTGCTGTCGTGTGAGCCGGGTCTGGATGACAGACTCTCATTTTCGAAGATTAACCATCGCAGCCCATAGTCACAACACACGGAGTAAAGTTTAGTCTTGACATGCCCGTGTGATGTAAACATGTTCCCCTGCCAGTCTGTCCCCACTTTGTTCAAATACCTCTCTTTCACTCTGTTGCTTGACTCCCTTTTATCTCTTTCTGCCTCTCTATCTCTCTCGCTCTCTCTCTTTTGTCTCATTCTGTCTTGTTTCATCACTGTTGTATTAAAAACTCCTCTTGCTAATTCTTATGCGTTCCCAAAATGATGCATTAGCACTAGCAGTATGTGTAGCGTGTGTATGTGTTAGCAATGACAGTATGTATACTGCGTAGATGAGTTAATACTAACAGTGTGTACAGTGTGTATATATGTTAGCACTTGCAGTGTGTACAGTGTGCATATGAGTTAGCAATGACAATGTGTATACTGTGTATATGAGTTAATACTAACATTGTGGATAGTGTGTATGTGAGTTTGAACTGATAGTGTATATAGACCTCTCGTCTTCTCCTACAGCAGTCAGCCTTAAACAGTCTCAGATTACTGTGCCAGATAGTATCACCAGCCTGGGTTGTCAGCAGGGTTCCTAGAAGACTTCAGAGATCGAGTTCCGTTTACTGATTACGTGCCAGCAGACCTGGAGTGGCATATTACAACAAGACATACTGGGTTTCATATGTCTTATAGTCTACTGATGTCTACTTTTTTGTGTTCAGATGTTCAGAATTTTTATTAGGCCATGTATTGGAAGTGTCTTCCATGGTACCATGCAGTTGGAATGTCCATGTGTATGAAATGGACACATCCAATGTATATAACAAAGTTTGTGGTGACTGATACTGAAGGCCAACAGTCTTTATATTAATTGCAGCTTTTCAGCTCACTAACCACTCCACCGCAGTGCTACCCCCTGCCCCCTCTGGGTGGGATTTGCTGTGTGATCACAGGTGAACCCATGAGCTCCCGGTAAAAAGCAACACTATGCATGGTTCACCCTGGGCTGAAAGCTGCATGCAGTGAAACTGGATAGATGACCCAAATAGAACAGGCCTGTTTTGACACAAATCGGCCAACAGTGTAGCAGCAGTGATGCCTTTTCGCACAATGTCCGCAAGAATTTAGAGACAGGGAGTGAGGCTGACAGGAATGTCATTTGAGCTTTAAAATTGTTCTGAAAAATACTGTAGAATCAATGATGTTCTCTGTGGGGTGCTTCAGAGATAACTGACATGCAGTGTTTGGACTCCTGACAGAAGGATAATGCACTGACTCTGTAGGACATTTTTGTACTTAATCTTTTTTTATTGTACAACAGTATAATAATCTGCGGTATAAGCCATATCCCAAAATGTCAGCACCATATTGAGGATCTGTACTTATTGATTTTGGACTGAAGTCCAGAATCCATCATGAAAAATGGGAATATAACAGTGAGAGCTTGAACTTGTGTGGGGTTTTGCTTGTGCTGGAAAAAAAAAATCAATACACGTATACAAAAAGCTTTGAAAAGAACCGAAGAACTGCTAAAGTCCTCCTCTGTTGTCTTGTACACTGTAGTTTTCTTCTAGGTTGCACTGTTAGACACAGCATGTCATTGTTTTCCTAATCCCACATTGCACATCCCACATCATGTCCCTTTGTTCAGAAAAAGATTATTTTTAGAAATACAATGGCTTGTGTTTTTTTGGACTATAGTGAATATGTGCAATGCATAAATACATATTTATTGCAAGAGGACAATGTAAGGGCCTGGCTTCCCACAGCTAGAAAAAGTAGAAGGCTGAAGACATGGGCAAACAGCAGGTCTTCTTTGATGATGTTAGGTAGGGTAGATGGGGATCTGACACGTACAAATTTGCAGTGCAATCAGGGGTCGTTTGAGGACAGTCGCCCATTCATTTTCACCCAGGCACGGTCCCAGAGTTGTCTCTGCTGTAAATTCCTGTGCCACTCAAGTGTGAAAATGAACTCTGGGTGAGAATCTTGTGATGACACCTTCAGACGCGAGTCTGTTCCAGGCCCAGCTGCAAGAGTCAGGCTTTCATCTCAAGCAAATACTTTAGATTTTCCCACTCGAGCGCAAACACTTCTCTTCACTCTCTGAGAACTAAGATCTCACGAGATGTATTTTCTGCTACAGTTATAATTAACGAGGAGAGGTCCCTGCTTGGATATTAATCACATTTGCGTGCGAAGCCCTAAAATATTGCATTCTAGTTGAAAGGGTTAGCGGTTTTCATCATCAGGTGTGATGGAAACAGGGTGGCGGCTCTTATGGGAGGTCCAGTTACAGTCTCCGGGGTCAGCGTAACAGGTCAAGTTTGCATTCCCAGTTTCTGTTAAACTTCCTGCTTTGATACAAAGCACCACTAAGCTGCACTTTCCACAGGAAATGACACTTGTCCAAGGTTTTCTCTTCTCTTGTAAGCTTAAACCTCTACCATGGGCATGAAAGAGCTGGGAACATGAGATGAAATGCGTAGAAGAAACAGAGGAAATTGCACTTGATTCTTACTTTTTTGGCAAAAATGTGTTTTGTCACAGTGATTTGCATTTCATTGTGCATATTTAATCTAAAGAAAGAAATGTTTTTGTCTTTCTTATTTCGTTGTTATTTTCTCTCCCTATTATATCTCCCAGCTCTCTCAGTGCAAATGAATGCATTTTACTTTCAGATGAGAGTCTTCTCATCTTGTGGGGAAACATAGTTTCTCCATAAACAACTTTCTGAAAGTGCAGTTTTGGAAATTGCCTTTTACAAGAAAGCAGATACACCACAAGCCCGATTCCTCTCTCTGTTGACTTGTACTGTCTCAAACCTCAGTGTCACTGTTTCTGAGCTTCATTATTCTCTGCCATTTGTTTAGAACTTCTGGCAAACATCCTTTATGTCTTGGGGTTGATTCAGAGAGAACGATGAGATAAAAGCAGTTATGTTACCTTTTGTACTGAAAATCCTTTCAATGCTGCAGATTTACACATTTAGTGAAGTGTGATTGAAATGGAAGAGGCCATTGCAGTGGTGTATTGTGAGGCAGCTGAATAGTCTCCCTTTCCTGCTCTTTGAAGAATTAGGAAGCAATGTGGAATCATAGTTAAAATGTCCAAACAGCACCCCCAAAGTACAAGGCAAGCATAGTCAGAATTGGCAGACCTTCACCCCTTTGCTGCAATCATGACCTCTAGTGTAAAAATAGCTATACTGCACCCCTTCATTGTGGACCAATAAACATACTGAGCTAAAGGCAGTAGCCTTGGGGTGAGGCTAGCCAGGGTAACATGAGAGATGATCGGTGTCTAATTAGGAAAAGGGGTAATAAGACAAGTTTGACAGATGTGAAAGACAGGAACTGACTGATCCTGGATGTGTGTCTTGCTGCAGCGGAGATCTCCAGGATGTGCACGGTTGATGTGGATGTGGACGTGGGGGTGTCATCGGAGTCCAGCAGCCCTACACTCTTTGGCGAGTCCTCAGACACCTATTGCCAGGTAGACCGCTGGCAGGCACTGCGTACTGCTGTGCGCAGACTGGAATTCTGGGAAGACTTCAGTGCTGAGCTCATTGGGAGTGGCTTCTTCTCCAAAGTCTACAAGGTATGAATGGAGTAGGTCGGCTGTTTTAGTTGTTTTTCATTTTTGAGCTCACTCAGCCATTGGTCCGGTTACTTCACGCTCATGGGTACCCCTAAAAAAGCAGAACCAAATGAATGTGCTGGTTAACACTCTTGCCAAGACCATACACCCCCTCCCAGCCAAACCGGCTTTTGTGCTGTGATTCTTTATTGCGAAAACTATGTACGGTTGGAACATGACTTTTTGTTACATTCCAAGAGCTAACATGGTAATGCAAGCAAGTCAAGTGCATACCTTAAAGGTGTTAGGTATCAAAAGAGCACGCCAACAGGAACCTGCATGTGGATTGTCTCTGTAATTAAGATGAAAAAGTACATTCGAACACCTTTGCAAATGCACCCATATGAACAGATTGGTCAGAGTAAATCAACCATGATAATAACAAAACCATGCCTTCAGCTGTGATGGTAGAGAATAGCAAGAAACACATCAGTTATCAGGTATTAAGCTGAAAAACAGTATCATGAAAAACACATCAGTGGTATACTATATGAATGTTCCAGAGTGAATGCATTAGTGTACTTCCACTTCTACCCATCTTCTCTCTTTTTCTTTTTTTCACTGTATAGTGCCCCCGAGGGGCTTGGCAAGCTTGACTTTTCAACCTGAGACAAAGTACCTCTTACATGTTTAAGACAGCCTTCTGAACAGAATGTGTAGCAGTCACTTATTTTTGGGAAAAATCAAAACAGAAATCCAAGCAGGGCTTCTTTCACATTTACATTTAGCCACACAGCAGTTGCCTTTATCCCAAGCAACATAAAAAGCAAAGGTACACAAGTGAATATAATATGTACCGTGAGTAGCAGTGTTGGAACAAAAGAGTCAATTTGTCTTACATTGACATAATCAAGATACATTCAAAGTTATGTGTCAAATTGTAAATCAGTGCTATAATATCCCTTAAGTGCTATGCAATAAAAGCACGACTTAAGTGCTACAGCAATTACATAACCCTGGTCCTTGAGGTGTCTCTGGCTAAGTGCCTGTCTGCCAGGGCATTTAGCCACCCGGTGAGAGACTAATCATAATCTTGATTGAACCAATTTAGTTTCCCCCCTGAGTCTTCTCAGTTTCTGTGCTTTACGTAAGAGCTGTAAGGCCTTCTGGGCTGCAGCCTTCCAGGATGAAAGAGGAATCATTGAGTTCACTTTACCTTTATGTTTTGTTACTTGGCAGAGCAACTTAAAAAGTTAAGATACAAAAGTGCATCTAGCAAAGTCACAAGAAGAACAGTATATACAGAAAACAACAGACCACATCTGAGCGTGTGTCAATCCACCACACAATGCAGTTTAAAGGGAATATCATGGTAATGGTGTATCGCACAGTATGCAGGTTTTAGTACAGTAATTTTACCGTAGGGATTGTCTGTAAAGGAAACATCTAGTGAAACACATAGAGAATGTAAAGTGTGGTCATGTGCAGAGTGAATAGGAAAAGTATCTTACAAAACAATCCCAGAATCACCCCCTTGAAAGAGTGCTCCTGTGCACAGCCATACAGTCAGGCCAAGTCAGGTCATGGCCTGCTTCCTGCTTCTGTGAGCGTGTTTGCATTCAGGTGGAACTGAACTCAGATCTCGCATAGTGATATGAGCTGCTCTGAAAACACTCTGATTAGGAACAATGTGCTGGCATTAGCGTATGTCTCGATCCCGTGCCAGTGTGACGCAAACGAGTCGCAAAAAGAACATTTCAAATGGCGGTACAAGTCATGCACTCCACGAAAAGCAGACACCATGAAGCACCATGAAAGACTCAGAGCCTGTTTTTGTTTTCATGCATTTGGCAACATAATATTTGTGCAAGCACGTTTTTTTTTTTTTTTTTTTTTTTTGTGTAACTACATTTTTCAACAAGTAGAATTAATGCACACATTGTGTCAGTCACAACTGAAACATGCATGCAGTTCCTTCAGAAACTTGTTACAAACCAGTGTTCCTGTACAGACACACTTGCATGAATAACCTGTTATGTGTACTAGTTACTATTTAGTCTGGTCAAAACAAATTATAAATGAGTGGGAAGTTGAGTTTTCCATCTTTGTTATTTTTTGTTAGTGTACTTTGGCTGGGGGATTTAAATCAAAAGTACATTTAACTTCACTATTTTGTTTTGTAGTTTTAAAATGCAAAAAAAAAAACACTTTACTCTGTAGAGGAGAATAAAATTGTTTCAGACAATTCAAAATTCACATTCACATTCACATTCACAAATGTGAATTTGACTATTCAAATTCACATTTAAAATACATTTAAAATGAAAAAGCTACAGACGAAGTGATTGGCATGAAGTTTAAATGGCGCCCCCTGTCGCTCAGGTGATGCACAGCACAACGCGGAAGGTGATGGTGGTGAAGATCTACAAGAACGACGTGGACCAGGCCAGCATTGTGCGCGAGATCAACCTGCTGCAGAAGCTGTCGCACCCCAACATCGTGAGGTGAGGCGAGTCGCCTTTTAACTCCGGCCAATCATGCGCTCCTGTTTCTTCTTTGTCCTCAACACCTCTCGGGCTGAATAAATCATGAAGTTCAACGCAAGCCCTGGCCACAGTGCCTCGCTCTCATTAAGACTGTGGCCCTGACTTCTTTCGGTCATTGAACTACAGTAACCTCAGACCTCCTTGCAAGACTCGAATAGTTGTTCTATTCTGTAAAAGGTATGCATTTTGGGACAGAGTGCCTGATACTCGGTTTTAAAACAAGTATACTTGATCCTTGTTTTATTTTATTTAAAAGAGAGAATTTAATAAAAAATCAGTCTAGTGAATCAAACAGTTGTTCGCACTGTAATATTTGAGAAAGAGAAGGTTTCATATGGGACATAATGCAGCATCCAGTCTAGTAAGTGTATGAAAATAAGTATGCTGAGTCACTGGTCACGGGGGGCCCAAGTTGACCCTGACGTGGCAGCCATATAGTGTGGTGTCAGGATGTTTGGTTTGTCCAGGCACTTTGACATTTCTGTTCAGTCTTATCAAAGTGCTGACTTGGACACACACAAATGATTCATAGAAATAAGCCTAGTGTTAGATGATAACACTGTTTGTCATTATCGCTTACAATAACATGGACCACAGACAAAAAGATCATATGAAAGAATAGTTCTGTTTCTATAACCCATATGCTTCTAAATGTTAAAAGTGTTTGTTCTGCATCTGTGTATGCATGTTATGTATTTTGTTGACAAAATCGTCCGTCGAGTGAAAGTCATTTGCTGAGAAATAGACCGACACTTAGGAGAACGCTATGGCTTATCAGTCATTTATATCAGAGCTTTACATCTGTCATTTATCTGTCATTTTAGGTATCTTGGAATCTGTGTGAAGGAAGATAAGCTGTACCCAATTCTGGAGGTGAGCTTTTTTTATTTGTCCTTCTTCCTCGATTGGCTTGGAGAGATATGATGGACAAGGGTAGAGTCCCCATGCTCCCGTGGGCAGTGTGGCCATCTGTGCATTGAGTGCCTCAGTGTACCTCAGGTATATCTTGCTGTGGCAGAGAGAATTCCAGTCTAGGTACATCTGCCTGCCTGATAAATCTGCCCTAAATGCATTGAACATGGAGATTTGCATGTCATAGAGTACACTGCAGAGGCATAGTGCAAATTACAACACAGACAACATAAACTGGTTAGGAAAGGAGAAAGCAATTATACAATGGCAGCAAAGGATAAATAGTCTGGAGTGACTGAAAGTATTAAAGCAAAAAAAGATTGGTAGCACCTAAAAGTACTTCACAGCTTTAGAACTTCTTTTAGTGTCGTTACTTGGCACTTCATTTCTGTACAACAACCCAAACGCTCGGTGGGAGGTGCAGGTGATTGCAAATTGCAGATAACATTGCAATGTTATCACATTCTCACCACATTACTACTGCCATATGCTAAGCTGTTATGCACTGAATTATTTAAGCTATGCTGATCTGTAAACAAAAGAGATGCTCTGATGCTAATCTATATATATATACAGTAGTAAGTTATGGTGGATTGGAGATGGTATGTTTGCTGGCAGGTGGCAGGTTAAGACAGTACAGCATTGTTGGTGGAGAGGGGATGTCTCATGGCCTCTGTGTCTCGCAGTATGTGAACGGGGGTTGTCTAGAGGAACTGCTGTCCAGGAAGGATGTCTCCCTCTGTTGGCGGGAGAAGGTAGACCTGGCATCAGACATCACCCGTGGAATGGTCTACCTGCACTACAAGAACATCTACCACAGAGACCTCAACTCCAAGGTGGGGATACGGGAGGGACCGCAATCATAAAAGACACATACATGTCAGCTCATAGTTCAGTTTGGCAAACAACGAATATATTTTTAACATGTGTCAAAACCCCATGGTACATATTGCAGAATATATCAATTTCTACAACTTTGATCAGAGAAGATCTGCGAAATCTGGCTCTGTCTCTGTGAAACATATCCTGAACGTTTTCTGACTGTTTTGATTGACATGCATGCCAGTTTTATTGAAATCATCAGTTTTATTGAAAGCAGCTGATCACTTTTGACTCTGCCATTTGGCATTTCACTTTAAAACCTAAACTTGTTTCTAATATAAATGCAATCCAATCTATATCCAATATCCATGATCCAGCTGCTTTGTTGTTATTTTTTATTTTATATTTTCACAAGAGTCATAAGTGAACAGTGAAATTGAGCTAGATAAGGCCAGAGTTGCTGCCATTTGCTCACTGTGGTGAGCATATCACTATCAGAGCCCAGGTCAGGTCTGAATAATTCACTGGATTGGAAAGGTGATGAAGGAAGGGCGGGGCCTCGAAGGTAAGGCGACTTATAAAAGGTTCCTCAGGTGCAAATGTGCCTACTCCCATCTACAGGCCTCTTCCTGTAATAAATTAATCAAGTGGTTGTGTTCAGTGTCACATTACTCACCAAACGCTGCCGTATTCTCTTTCTAATATTGGGAAAGAGCATTGTTCGCTGCCACCAGTAAGCAGATTTTTGCATAACCATAGTTGGCAGCCAGCATGATAGTAATAAAAAGCCTTTTAGTTCTATAATGATGAATGAGGATTCAGGCAGTCACCTAAAGGTCCTGGTGATTTGTCCTTTAAGACTCATCTACTTGAGCTTGAATGCTTGGATTTAAACTGTGCCACACTGCCCTCTTCTGGCCGGTTGATTGCTTGACAAGCAAAGAATAACATCAGTCCAGGGTTGATAATTCATGTTACTTATAGAAAAGGAGGGAAAAGAACCTGGGTTGAATAACACATTGCCTGTGAACTGCACTGTAGAAACAGGAAGTGATTTTCTCTCTGTCTCTCCAGAACTGCCTGATCAGGGTGACAGCTCGGGGGCGTGAGGCCTTGGTGACAGATTTCGGTCTAGCGAGGGAGGTCACAGATGTCCCCGTCAACAACCCTGACAGGAAGCTTTCCCTTGTGGGCTCTGCCTTCTGGATGGCTCCCGAAATGCTGCGAGGAGAGCCATACGATCGCAAGGTACCAAGCCCTCAGAACCGTTAAGAACCCTTTCGTGCCTTTATGCATGAATCCTTTATTTAATCAGCCCAACCGTTACTCTCAGTTTTGCTTCAGTTTCATCAGCTGGCCTTATCACCAGGTGGTAGTACTGATCATAGTCCAGGAGTTTTACCTACACTAACAAAGGTGTCCTCTACTGAATCTGGAACTGATTGCAAACTGATGAAGTGAATAATGATGCAGCCCTGAATAATATTGTATTACCAATCATTTGTTTGTTATGCAATCTTATCCAGTGCAAATTACAAGGCCATCATGGTAAAGGCATCAAGCATCAAGAGCAAGAACATGGGTGGAGAACAACCTGTAACACACTGAATGAGCACCAGGGGCTAAAATATTACCATGCAACAGTAATCGTTTGAATAGGTAGGAGTAAAGGATTGTCAAGGGTGGCCGTGCGAAACAAATTTGATTGATTAACAAATTGACTGAGTAATTGATTAATTGCTCCCCAGGTGGACGTGTTCTCCTTTGGGATCGTGTTGTGTGAAATATTGGGCCGAATCCCAGCTGACCCCGAAATCCTTCCCAGAACACGGGTAAGATACATAAACAGAGCCAAGTCAAGCGAAGCGCAGCAGAAAATAATCCTTACTTATCAGCTTACTTTATTATAAATGCTGCATTTTGTGTGTCTGTCAGACTCCTACAATAATTGTGTCTGGCTGACTGGGATTGAATTATTCTTTAATTCACTGTAGCTCGATAATTAAGCTCAGCATAATTAAGCATGTACTGTACTGTGGGATAAAATTACTCCTTGTCTCTTATAAGCACATTTCTGTCAGTGATTCTGTCAGCTTCCAGTAGTTACAGATCATTTTATTCCTCTGGTTCTCCAGAGAACATCAAAGCAAGGTCATACAGTGCCAAGCACGCAATAGTGAAGTTTTCTTATAAAAATGGATGCATCAGTTAGAACGTCTTCGAAAATGTGTTTCAGTATAGAGAGCAAATCAATTATATTGCATATAAACATAATGTTTTCCTCCTGAACAACGTTTGAATTGAGTTCTACAGAACATGGTCCAAATTGGTTGCTAATTGCAATTTGTATACATGCCACACACATGTAGCTATATCATTCAGTGAAGAATCTGCACACTTTTTTGTGATTAACAGTTTTTTTTATTTTCCTTCCATACATATTCATTTACAAACATGTAAAACATATGCCCCAAACCAAGCAATGACACCCCCCCCATTCTTCCCTTGGGGTAAATGCTAAATATTTTTTTTTCTTTTATGTATGTATATATATATGTTAAAAATAAAATGAATGAATAAAATTGTTGTAAAAATGTTTAAAGCAAAACTAGAGGCAAATTACTATATATATTTATACTATATGTATTTTTTCCTTTTCCTTTATTTTACATGAGCAGTTAATTTTTGGCATCGAAAATGTTCTTACATGTTGGCTTTTATGACTTTTTCATAATGTAATTATTGAAAGCAGTGCCTCTCTAAAGAAAGAACAGGATTAAACAGGATTTGCACAGCAATTAAATTAATGGAATCTGACAAGACATCATTAGAACGTGTCTCTTGGACCTTAATAATCACACACTACGGAATTAATGCAATCTTTCATTTCAGAGAGCCGAAACGGTGGATGTGACTATTACGAGCTGTGCCAATAATTCGAATGCTGATGAACTTACTAGCATATTTTTGTCTGAAGCTCCTTACTCAGTGGAGCATTTTAATACGATAAAAAACACGATACAGACCTTCAGGGTGGGATATGTACTTTGCTATGGTGTAGAGGTTAAAGATCTCAGCTCGTAACCAGGGGGTGTCAGGGTTGACTCCTAGTTGGAGTGCTACCAGGGTTACCTTGAACTCAATACTTAACATGAATAACTCCTGTAAAACTATCCATTATATTACATTATTGTCATTTAGCAGACACTCTCATCCAGAGTGGCTTACATAGGCTACAATTTTTTACATGTGACCCATTTAAACAGCTGGATATTTACTGAGGCAGCTGTGTGTTAGGTACCTTTGTCAAGGGTACAACAGCAGTGCCCCAGCGGGTAATCAAACCAGCAACCTTTCGGTTACAAGTCCTGCTCCTTACCAGTATGCTACACTGCTGCCACCTGTATAAATGGACAATGCTTCTGCCAAATAAATGAGTGATTAATTCACTCTTATGAATGAATAATGATTTCTTGCTATAGAGAGAGGATTTCTGATGGGTTCATACCACTCAGTGGTTGGCAGCACATTGTAGCAGCACCCATTACTGGGTTCATGAAGCCTCACTGTTCACACACACATCAAGCCATCACCGCTTTCTGATGTGTGGCCCCACCCTGTGCTAATGTGGCGGATATGTAAATGAGTGCTGCTATCTCATGTATGTTAGGATTATGGTCTGGATGTAGCAGCATTCCGTGAGATGGTGAGGGGGTGTCCACAAAGCGTGTTGGAGCTGGCGGCCAGCTGTTGCCAGGTGAGTGAGCGAAAGAGTCAGTAACTGACTCCTTGAGCTGGTGAGTGAGTCAATTAGTGCAAAACAAAAATCCTATGGCAGGCACTTCATCACAAAGTGACTGGTATACTGTTCAGAAGGACTCAGACAGTTATGAATTTAATGTAGACTGATTGTTTGATTAGCTGATTGGTTGGTTGGTTGATTGATTGACAGATGGAGCCATTCCGGAGGCCATCTTTCTCGGAGCTGTTGGATGAGCTGGAGGACATTGCCGAGACCCTCGACCCTCCTGACCCAGAGCTGAGGACCGGGTGAGGGGGTCATGTGTGCCTCCCACCACATGAACGGACACTGTGAACGTGACCTGTATATAGCTGACCGACACAGCACTATCGTCATGATGATATTTTAAACACAAGATAGAGGGACATATTTGGAGACATGCTAGGGGATTCCATGTGAGCTTCAGTTTTTTGACCAAATGGTATATATGTGTGTATATGTACTTGTGGGTGTGTGCACGTGTGTATGTGTGTTCATGTGTTTATGTGTGTGTGTGTGTGTGTGTGTGTGTGTGTGTGTGTGTGTGTGTGTACATGCGTGTGTTTGTGTGTGTGGGTGTACATGCGTGTGTGTGTGTGTGTGTGTGTGTGTGTGTGTGTGCGTGTGTGTGTGTGTGTCTGTTTGTGCACACGCACATCACAGTGGGCACTTCAGAAACAGTGGGGGAATCCTGATGGCAGACGCATAGCTTTCTCCCTGGGCTTCTTTTGTTTTACAAGCCCTTTTATGCTAGGTCTAACTAAAATGTACAACTGAAACTTAGATTCACATGGCTACCAGTGATGGAGCATGTGACTGTTACAGTACCTTATGGTGGACTTAAATACAGATCCACATTGATGCAGTTTGATCACTCCAGGCCTTACGGGTTGGTGTAATGAGTGGATGCTGCTGACAGATAAGTGAATGACTTAAGAATTAAGCGAAAGGTATGACTTCTTTCTCAGCTTCGGTGTAAATTCTGTCTGTCTAAGCATTAGGTCACTTCTGGTTACACCAACTAAACCTAAAATGTTATCCAAATAATGCCTATTTGGTGGTTGGCCATTTATTTTGGATATATCTACATCACTGACAGAAACAAAAGGGATACATTGATATTAACTGTATTGAATGTGCCTTAAAAAGCACAGTGTAGATTTTGTGTAGCCCTGTTAAACAGCTGCATCACATTCCTAAATCAAAGTTGTTTTCACTTTGTTCCTTATTCTAATGAATATTATGTGTTCCAATTCTTTAAGCTAGTGAGATTACTTTCCATGTCATTTTACACCCAACTTTGAACCATGAGACCGGTTTGATATTTTCCTAATATTGCAGTTAAAAGATGACCATTTGTTCTACAACATTATTAATCTGAAAAATGTAATTTTCTCCTTGCTCCAGACTGTGTGCAATGTAGCTATACATACCTGTCCCGCATTTCCACTCACATTTTGTCATATAGCATATGCTTACATACAGGGCAGCTTTAGAAAAGTGCATCTAATAAAGTGGCATGAAAAAACAGTACATACAGGACACAACTGACCATGTCTGGACATGCATCAGCCTCTTACACAGTGTAGTGACAACTAGTGCACACATTCAATGCTAAGTGCAGTAGAGCATAGCCTATGGTAAGGCTACAATATTCCCTACAGCAAAAATACGCAAATAAGGGAGATGAGGCCAGTATGCAGTGGATGAGGAATGCAAGGGCACAAAGCTCATCCATAGACACAGCTAAGAATACTGTTGTGGAGGAGCATTTTGTGAAAGGCCAAAGAAAGGCCATGAAACAGCCACTCATGAAGCACTGCAGTCTCTGCTCTGTCCTGTATGTGATGTCTCCATTTTGGCTGCGGATTTGAAAACTGGAAGAAAGGTGCTACCTTTGCTTTCTGCCCTTGTCAAGAGATTTAAGATCAACTCGCCCCTCCCCATTTCCCAAACATTTAGTGGAACATTTTGATCCAGGATCAGTTACAAAAAAGGTTCTACACCAAGAAAAGTACTGTTGAGTTCAGCAAAGACACATAGCAGAGTCACATTATTTTCTCAGGATATGTAAAAATCACCCTTTATCTGAAGAATCAACTTAATATAATTAATATTTTAGAACTCAGTAATTAAGCATGGCTTAGCTTAGCATTAGTAAACATACAGGCAGAATGAATAAATGGATGAGATTCCAGTTTTGGTTGTTGTCAAACATTTTTGGTCTGGAAGTGATTACATTTAATTTTACTGCAAATATGTGAATTGACTCATATGAATGTGAAAACCTTGAATTTGATTAATTTAACGAACACAAGCAAATCAAATGGAACTTCTCACAGAAAAACAATGTTTACTAACTATGAAAATGAGTAAATACTCAATAGGCAGTGATACTTTACTGTGACAATGGTGTGAATAGGCACTTAAAATTAAGCATGACCATATAAAATGCTGAACTCAACAGTAAGAACTAAAATATAATAAATTCCACTGGTAGTTCTCTCAGCATTTTGGTTTGTATGACCTTGTTACTCCATGTGCATATATTCCTTTTTTGAATTCTGACAATATTATTTAATTCTTAGTCATATAATGTTTAAACTGTGCTGACTCAGATGTGTTGTGCTATCAGTGCATTAAGTATTTGTTTACTTGATTAATGCTGATAGATTTTTATGATATGTGTAAATAAATACAGTGTTTAAAGACTTGAGCTGTTGGTGTGTACAATGTTGAGATCTGATTACACGTCAGGGAAAGGTTTTTACTACCTAAAGTTTCCTGGCTTGAATTCAGTCATGCAACTGTGGTCAGTAAGAACATATTTAATGGGTTTGTTTGTTACCTATTTGACATTATTTTGTGTATTTTTGTGTTAGTTAATGATTTAACTGACAGTATAAGTGAGATTTATAAAACATTGGTAGATATTAATGCAGAATGGAGCATGCAAGTGTCAGTGTGTGCTTGTGAATGTCCTTGTATGCGTGTGTGTGTGTGTGTGTGTAATGTCTCCACTATAGGTGACAGCTGCCCTCACTTTCATGTACTAGTTGCCTGGCAACTGTGCATCATCATAAACACTTGACCATGGTTAATTGTGATCCACACTGTCCTCATTTTGTCTAAACCTATTTCATACCCTCTGTGCTCGAATGAAAGCGAAGCATGCCACACAGTCTGCTTCTGTAGCACTCTCTGCTGGCCTTCATCACTTTGGAACGCTGAATATACAAAAGTGTAGCCCCTGAGATGAAAGTTTTTGTAAGTGTTCTTTTTCTGTATCACAGTTTTCAGTGGCAGCCAGTAGGGTTCAAAACAATCACCAATGGAGAGGTAAGCAACCAGGGGCACAAAGCTAATTTACAGTTTCTGTGAAGAATTTTCAAACAATTGAGGACATAGGTAAACCAAGACTTAACTAAAAGAAAAAGGCTATGTTTGTTGATTGCCTTTTCACATGTGTGATTCCACTTGGTGTCACCCTTTTGAAAGAAGTGTGTGTGTGTGTGTGTGTGTGTGTGTGTGTGTGGTGTTCATACATCTATCAATTCAAAACAACTTTACGTGGAAAATCCAATGTGTGCATTGAATGGACAATTCAGGCAGAACACCAGTACCTTCATATCCTAACAACCAACTAATTCAAGATCAATGCAATATATATGGATTGTTTGTTTTTATTTGCTGTTACTGAAAGAGTAACTGAAATGTACAACCCATTTTGTCATAGCTAATTTGTTTTAACCCATAAGTTAAAATGGAGAGTCAGATTCATTCAAATGAATGAATATACTCATATTGTCCACTAGGCGGCAGCCTCTTGTCTCTATCTTAACACATGCCCTCATCTGGGCTAGTTTATAGTGTTTACCATTAGGCTAGATGTAAACCATTTAGAAGTTAAAAAAAAATAATAATGTTGAAATCAACGATTAATTTGTTTGATTATTTTGTCCAGAAAACAATGTTGAAAATGTACAAAAATCTGAATAGAAAATTTATTTTAGGGAACAAAATTAAATCACAGGAGAGGTTAATGTTCTATTTACAAAAGAATACAGTAGTTATGTTTGTTATATAGAAAGTAAATCCAACCAACTGCTGTACAACTGTCATGCGCATGAGTGGCGTTCCCATACTTCTAACCCATCTGCATTTTGTGGCTTCATGTATACAATGCTCAAAATTCTGTTATCCAAATGGTGCAATGTACTATAAGGCCCTAAAAGAACACAGGAACAAAAAAAAAAAAATTCTGTACTAACCCTGTCTCTGTGTTGCAGGTTTTGTTTGCAGATGTCTGTTTTATTGTTGCAGGATATACAGGAGCATGGTACTGTAAATAATTAATTTGCATTCCTACTGCAATCTTTTGCCTATGAGGAAGTCAGCTAAACCTGATTGATGCACTAATTGTAAGTCGCTTTGGTTCTGCGAAATGCCAAATTGTAAACATGTGACCTCACATTTCATTCTGGATTTGTATTGTTTTTTGGTGAGAATTGAAATCAGAATCTCACATTGCACTGCCCGGTTATATTGCCAGAATAGCTGTGTTCAACCAGATATAACACCATATTAACATTAATGTAGTAAATAAAGTCTTGTGTTCCTTACATTACAGTTCCCCAAACTGTAGAGACGTAAGGTACATTCACCACCAGTGAAAAAAGCATGAACAACAGTATTGCTTGCAGGTTCAATTTTGGATGTTAGTGTTTTCTATAGATGACAGGAGAGCAAGGTACCTTTTTGGAGTCAGCAGCAGACACTGTAGTGGTACAAACTGTATGGTGGGGGATTTCCAGGGGTGGAGCTAGTGATAAGTAACTGAACATCACTGCATCAAACCCTGAGACAACTGCACTTCCAGAACCTTCCAATAGCAGACTCTTCCTGGCCCCGAGTCTCGGAAGGATACTATTACACACAAACAGTACTAATGAACACTGTGTGAGGAATAGATTTACTTCTCTTTCGAGGCTAACAATGTGGTAAAATAGACACTCACAGCTTGAATCATTTCCGTAGATTGATAGCCTGGTGAAACAGTGCAAAAAAACTCGTAAATAATATGCATACATGATGAGACACATGGATCTATCTTCAAAAACAGAAATGGAGCACAATTTTTCTACCTTGCAGTGATTTAATGGCTGTGATTTAAAGCTGCAGTTAAAGGAATGGGATGGAGGGGGCTCTTAAATAAAAGAGATGGCGGCACTATTTAACGAGACGTTTTCCCCACACTGCCAAGTGCCGCTAATGACCAGCCAAGCTCAGACTGTCAATGAATGGCTACAGATTTAGTGTTGTGTACAGAATGGGAGCTGTTCCATTCGGGCTTCAGTGACCACTGCTTCTCAACCTGATCTTCGCCATCTGAGGTCAGTGTAATGACAGCTTGCTGCTATCTGTCTATCACCTGAAAGCAGGAACTGGACAAAGATCCAGTGCTGCATGAACTGTATGAACATACCTGAACACAGTATACTGTACATTGAATATCGTGTTCATTGAGCACTGTGCGCAATGCATATCCCCAAACACAGAGAACTGTATTAAGAATGCTTGTCACGTTTACCTATGTTCGGCAAATGCTGCTGAAGTTTTGCCTTTGAGGCGATAAAAGCATTCAATTCAGTTCCAGTTTGAAGTGTCTGTCACTGTCAGTGTTTATTACAGCATCCGAACTGCTGTTCGCTCACTGCAGTCAATTTAATGTAGACAAGGAGGTCACTACAGGCTCTCTTAACTGTCTGTGAGTGAGTGTGTGTGTGTGTGTGTGTGTGTGTGTGTGTGTGTGTGTGTGTGTGTGTGTGTGTGTGTGTGTGTATGTGTGTGTGTGTGTGTGTGTGTGGAAGAAGGGGGTGTTTGTGTGTAGACATGTAAATATGTGTGTATGTATGCGTATGTGTATGTGTATACTGCGTGTGGTGGTTGCGGTTGTGAATTGTGACAATGTGGAACCACTGTGGAAGTAGTAGGCTAGGAGAGTAAAACCAACAACATTATATGGAGCCTGAGGGTCTTTTGTAAGGCTTTAGCTTTCCCTCACTACCCAGATGTTTTAATGTAGTTTTGAGAAAGAGTGTCATGTGATTCCTCCATCTTTATTCTTGGAAATATCACATGACCAGTGGGATATTGTGTTCTAACAGTGCAGTAGTCCCCTCTCTGTCCTGTTTCTCATTGATATGCACTGGTTTTCTAAGAATGCCAAAGACGTATCAGCTACCTTCAGCTAACTTTTTAAGCCTATTGAAATGGACAGTGACGTGCTGAGCTTACCCAAAATCAGTGTCAGGGCTCGATATTTCCAGGTGAGACAAAGTTGACAGAAGTTGCCGATGCCCCGTGCTGAGTCCACCGGAGAAGGGGAAGTGGGTCACTCGGTCAGTTTGTGGTTTGTCCCCTGGAGAGCCTACAGCTCTGTTACACAGACAGGTATTAAAATAGCCTGCAGTCTTTCCGCCACCTCCTGCTCTAGAGGTGCCACAGGGACGAGGGATAGCATCTGCCAACAGAGGGCGTTTGTCCATAGATCACCGCCGACAGGCTGATGGTGACAGCACATATGGCTAAGCAGTCTCCTCATCCCCGAGAGCTGCTGTCTGAGAACAGAGAGCAAAGTCGGGGGGGGCAAAAAGGGAGGACTGGGGAGACAGGGATCTCAGTACAGACACAGTGTTTCGAACATAGCAATTATGATTATGACTCATATGGAGACACCTGTCTATTCATCTGTTCAGTCTGGGCAATATGGACCTGTCTGTATTGCAGGTCACCCACTGTTAGGATGTGCACAATGATAAACAAAACAACTACAGCTTACAGGCACAATTTAAGCCTACAAGCTCTCTTTAAACAAGCTCACCCCATATGGTGCCACAGACATCTGTACACAGTCCGCATACAGTACTACAGAATTAAATACACATTCCTCACATGGTACCACATACATCACTAAACACTTCCCATTCAGCACCACAGGTAATAATACATACTCCTCACATAATACCATAGATATCAATGATACCCTGTGTGTTGCCATAGACAACAATTTGTGCTCCTCATATGGTGATACAATATAAAATCAATGCACATCCTTCTTGTGGCACCATAGATATCAATACATACTCCTCAAGTTACCTCATCTGGTTATCAATATATGCTTTTCTACCACAAACATCAGTACTCATTCCACTACAACACAAATCAATACACTCCAGTGTGACAAAAATCAATACATACTCTTCTACCACAAACATTAATACACACTGATAATCAATACATCGCTGACAAATCTGAACACTTACTCCTTATGACCATTACTGTCATTTTTTTATCCAAAGCAACTTACAAAATTACTGTTTTTACATGCTACCCGTTAATACAGCTGGATATTTACTGAGGCAATTCTGGGTTAAATACCTTGCCCAAGGGTACAGCAGCAGCGCCCCAGCTGGGAATCGAACCAGCAACCTTTCGGTTACCAGTCCACTCTCCACTGTGATAAACATCTATGCATACTCCACAACAACAATCAGTTAATACTCATCTATAACAAACCTCAATATCTTGTTACTACAAATATTGAAATGCACTCATTTATGACAATCATCAATACAAACTTCTTCCCACAAGTAAACACTTGTGTCTCAGACATTTTAAAATGAATTAAGAGCAAGAGAAATTAAGAAGAAGAGAGAAAGAGGCAAAGAAAGGAAGAGAAAAAGAGGAAGTGGAAGAGATGGAACTAGAAAGGTGTTCACGAATGACACAAAGTGATCATCCTCGCGTTGAGCAGGCCACGGTTCTGTGACATGGAGTGAGAGAGCACGACAGGAGCGTTGGTGTGACGTCATCGCCGGGACACCTGTGAGGACACGCTGCGCTTTTTCAGAACAGACACGTAGACCAAGGGGGCAGAAGAAGAGCAGAATAATAATGACTAGATTCTCCAAGACTCAGCGCAGTGGAAAAGAACATGATCTTGACCGACCGTTTCGTGAGAAGGCCGGACATCTCAAATAAGACCCGGAGAAGTCTGACATACGGACAGGAAGTGACAGTCTGTGCCAGATTAGATTACTCTACATTCGGCTGTAGGATGGTGTTCAGCATCGAGAATTTGACTGAGGCAGGATAGAAGATACTTAATTATTAAGGTGCCTCACTGAGACATTGTAAAACTGTTGTCTGAGCCTGCGGGTGTGTGTATGTATGTCTCCAGTATGTGAGAATGTGCACATTTGTTTATGTGGACGTGTGTGCCCATTTAAACTGTCTACATTTGTTTATATGTGTATGTCTGCGCATGTTTTAGGAATTGAGAGCGAATTTGGGGAGAGAGGGCGTGAACAGAAAAAAGAGAAAGAGAAAAGAAAGATGAAAAAGGAGAAATAGATGATTGACAATGTAACAAAAAAAAAACAACTGAAATGTGAAGGTTTTACTGTTGTCAGTACTGCATTTCTGTGAATCTCTGAGTGCGTGTGTGCTTATTTATTCCAGTGTGTATCTGAATGTGCGTGTGAGTGTGCATGTGCATGTCTGTTCTTGTATGTATGAATGTCAGGATAGAATACTGGCAAGCATACGTGTACATACAAATACCGTGAAGCCCCTCTCCTCTCTCCCTCCCTCTCCCTCTCTCCCTCTCCATCCCTCCCTCTCTCTCTCTCTCCTGCACTGAACATATCTCCACATCTCCCCTGACATTTTTCCCTCCCCTATAGCATCCTCCCACTTGACTACAAACCGAGGACATACATAACATGAGAGGTGGCTGAGTGCGTCTGGGGGGCCATCACTTCAACCGCCATCAATCGGCCACTTCACATTACATCAAATTTCTATCAACACGCCCTCTCCCTGCTCCACTGAGCATGCTCCCGGCCTCTGAAGGCCTTCCACAGCAGTACGAGTAATAAGGAAAAAAAAAGGAAGCACAGCACATCAGCACCACCTTGTTTCATTTCCCTTCCCATTTGAAAGCTGTCACATCTGCTGTCACCTCCTCCATTTCTCTGTCTTTTGGGTTTTTGCTTTTTTGTTTTTTTTTTTGTTTTGTTTTTCAAGCAGAAGAGATGGAGGGGTGACATTTTACTCCTGGAGGGAAGACACCTCAGTGCTTCACAAAAAAGTACAAAACACTGAATCCGTTAGCGCTTGTCGAACGTGACTGCAACCCCAAGGTAGTGTCCATAATAAAACCTTTCACATCTTTCACTTCCTTCTGTTTTTCTTTTAATTACCTTTCTGAGTCAATATCTGTAAGTACCTTACATCTTACAAATAAATGTATGTATGGATAGGACCTGCTAAACTTTAAAAACTGGTTTGGGTGGATGGGGGATTTTATTTATGGAGAGTAAATGGAATGGGATGCATGTGAATATACGCTCCCTCTCTCTTTATTTGAAGCTTAATTTTGTCTCATCTGTGGCTCAGCTAGCAGTCAAAAGCTAATGAAGTAATCATTTATATGCATGCCTATTTAACGTCACATTAAACACACACACACACAGCCTCACAAACAAATGCCCATACACTCAGATATTCACACACTAACAAACCCACACTCATATTCATATACACATGCATCATACACACACTCACAAAGACTCACAGACTCAGATTCAAACACTCATAGGTATTCTAATAGATAGATAGATAGACTATGTAGAATTCCAAATAATGTAATACTTGTTTACACTGGTCCCTGAAACTTTAGCACATAGAATACCTACATTGTGAGAAAGACAGAAAGATACACATGGAGTGAAAGATTCAGAGAAAGAAGAAATTACTTGTGCTAAAGCAAATGTTTCATTCACTGTATGCTGGATCGATATTAGCTGGGTTTGAATCAGAATATTCGTTCAAATTCAATTGGAATTCTATTGGAAACTGTAGTGACTGTGGAAAGTCAGGCATCCATGCCCCAGGTTTTGAATTTGATTCAGTTAGAGAAAATGAGCTATTCATTGTTAATGTTCATTAAATATATATATGTTATATGTTATTCATGTTCGTTCTAATCGTAGAACTGTACACTGTACGCAAGTTCTATCCAAAATGCTGTGTCATTGTTAAACTATCCCTAACTGTGGCTTTTATAAATGACTGACAAGATATCAAGTTACAAAAGCAACATAAATATTAGAATATTTATTTAGTTGTACAATCAAAATACTACCCAGATTTCTCAGTAGCTGACCCTAGATCTGTAGGAACATGCAGGGAGATACCAGGGTCAGCTGTGTAGCATAGCAATTAAGTAATTGTGCTTGCATATGAGCATATTGCATGTTCATCTACCATCTGAGGTACACTTTTTTCTGGTCTTTCATCCCCTCGAGCACAAATATGTACAATGTAGAATATTGTTTTGTGATATTGTAATGTATTTAAGGCATTCTAGTAGGATACCTCACAAATAGTTCATCTGAAATGCAATATGCGGTGTGAAGTGTGACAACTGCTTTGTTAAAGGCACTAATTTAGCAAAAGTTTGATTGATTTCAAGAGTGTCACATGAGAAATGAGACTGAATAACAAAGATCTCTCAAACAAGCTGGCATACCTATTATTCTATCTCTCCAGTGAAGTCTCTACCTCTCACATCCCTTGAAATGGAGAGAAATGAAGGAGCAGTAATTAAGAAAATGAGAGGAGGAATTAAAGGTGTGAGACAATGGTGGAGCTCAGCTGGAGATAAAGCTTTGCAGAGGCCGTGCAGGCAGTGAGAATCATTCTGCTTTTCATAATGCTGGCGGGGGCCCGTGCTTCTTCAGTGTCATATTAACGAGACAGGACAATTCAGTACAAACTGGAAAGTAACATTCAGAAATCATTTGTCAGAAGACTCAGGAAGCCAAGGTTGACAGATTGGGAATATTCCACATGGGGGAAAACGTGCAGTGGGACTTTGTTGAGAGTAATCTGGCAACCCTGGCCTCTAATTATTCACTGATTCACTGACTGAAGAACAACAACAAAATTTTCCATGACGCATGCACTCATTATTGCTTTATTAAGCCTTAATAACATAACATATTATGAAGTGTCACCCATTCCTCTAAGCGGTCTCTGGAGCAGGCCGACTGTGTTGCATTAATGCCACTGTACATGTAGGCCTTGATCTTAGAATCAGCAGTTCGAAACTGCTGAGTGTGCACGGCTGGGAGTCGTTCTCCCCCACCAGGTCCAGCGGTTCACCAGCAACACCAGAACAAAGAGAAATAAACCCAATGGAAATATAAAAGGTTCTGAATCAGCAGCGGAGGATTGCAGACTTCTGCAGGTGTCAGCCTTTCACTTGTTCCTCCTCTCTCTCCGCTTCACTTTCCCCGACCAGTGGTTTTGCCAAGGGGGAAGCTCTCTCGGAGGAAGGAAGAGAGGACCTCTGGCTACAGGGAAGGAATGAAAGCGATAGGAGGGAAGGAGGGAAGGAGGGAAGGAGAGGATGTAAAGAAAGCTCACACTGATAGAGTCATACACACGCATGCACACACACACACACACACACGCACACACACACATTCACACACCCAAACATGCACCCACAGGTATACCAATTTATGCAGTCAAACAAACACATGCACACAGGAACACAAATACACAAATGCTCTCACAAATACACAGGCTCAAATATGCATATACGTATATGTATATACTTTCTCTCACTCATACAAACACACACACACACACACACAGAGTACAGAACTGCTCACCTTGGTTTTCCATTACCAGAGCAGTTAACCACATTAGACAGATGTTTAAATGCTGGGTTTTGACAGTGATGTGAGCTGAAGTAATTCTGTAGCGTTCTGCCTGCTGAACTTTCTGCTCTTGAATATAACATGACAAACATCAATAAGTACTTAGACTGAAAAAACCATAGAGGGAACAGTTCATCAGGAAGGCAGTACCCTTGTGGATACCTAACAGATCTCATTTTATGCAACAGGAATTGGAGAAACATATGAAAGATAATACAACCGATGCTCAGATTTATTCCAATCACATGTGTGCACAGGTGCAACTCTACACTGCTCTTCATCAAAACAAAAACAAAAAAAAAAGATTTTTCCATTTTCTCTCTGTTTGTGACTGACAACTTTCCACAGAGAAAGTTCCACAAATCAGTACCTACATAAATCATCCATCACAGAAGCCAATAAATCCAACATTCGCTCATTTACTTGTTGGGCCAGACAGCCTAGTTCTGTCAGTTCAACTTTAGATAAATCATGGCACTGATACTACAGTATCTTTTACCATAAGATAAATAATGATACATATACTAGTCTTTTGATATTTTAGGATGAATAATAGCACTGATACTGCGATCATTTTTAGATTAAGACAAATAATTACGCTAATACTACAGTCTTTACTATTTAATAATAATAATAATGCAATCTACTTAGTAGATTATAATAATGGCCCTAGCGCTGCAGCAAGGCCTAGTTCTTCAGAATAAAACAAGAAATTGCCAAAATGCAGATTTCTAGACTGAAGATGAAATCAGTTCACTTGTGGAGCGCTTAAAGAACACCGTTTTTGTTTCAGTCTCCAGAGAAATTAGTTTCTAGCTTTTTAACAGAAAAAAGCAAAAGGGAATGTAAACACAAAAATAAGAAGAAACAAAAAGAAAAAAAACAAAACAAAACAGAAGATTGTACTTTTATTAACCTATGATGTAACGTGGTTGCGATTTTGATAACAGCCGAGACAGCATAGGAGTAAAAGATGTATGGGGAAAATAGTCATTAGCCAATGAAACAAGGCCTAGGAGGAATGTTTGACTCTGGAAACTGGAAGAACCGCTCATGGTGAAATCTCCAATGGCTTCCAAAGGGCATGGATGAACTCTATTCAACACTAAACCTGACTGATTCATAACTTTGATTCACAGTTACGGGCAAAAGGGGGTCAAAGGAATTCGCTCTTCTGATTGACCGAGACACCCCATATGACCTGTTAGGTTCAATCACGGATCAGTGGGCATTTTGTAAAGATATTTGCACTGTCTCTTCCCTCTCGTCCCTATCTTTGTTACTGTAATGGTCAGACAGAGTGTCCCATCCTATAACATCAAAAAGGATGGACAGTGGGCAAAAAATCAGACCTTTTCTCATCATTATTCAGCCTTAGATCCGATTAAGACAAAAGGATGAAAGTATGAGTCACAGTTAATAAAGTAACATGGAACTGGCTAGAAAACCTAGCAACCCACTGTGTCGATGATAAGGGGGTCTTCTCCTCACAGAAATATCAAAAGCGGGAGCTGGTTGCACACTAATAGAGTTTTGCAGGCATTGCGTATGTTGAATATTTAAGGGCTGGTGTCTATATTGGGGCAAAAGATGCACCACTGAATTATGGTGAATTACTGTGATGACTTCTGTTAGTGGAGTCAAAGGCGTTAATGTGGTTCATATTAATATGAGAGGGATAAAGGGAAAAACACCTCAGAGGCATGGATACTCATGCCATCTTTACTCTCTCTCTCTCTCTCTCTCTCTCTGGTCTTTTCTCAGTGTCAAGGGCGATTGATTGGACCTTTCAGAGTTCAATCCAATTAACCTTCAAACATCAGAACATGAGGGAGAGATGGAGAGAGAAGGAGAAGGAAAGAGAGAAAAATATAGAGGGTGAGAGAAAGCTCCAAATTGAACTGGAATAAGTTTCACATCATTAGCGCACACAAACAAATCAAAAATCAATGATTCATGAATGGAACATTCCTTCAAAAAAACAAACAAGCGAATCTGAAAATCCTGACACAGGACCTAAACACAAATATAAAATTGTCAAAATATGTCACATTTAAAAATACAAATGAAGGTAAAAGTTTAACCTTCTTGTTAATATTCATTGTATTGCGTAGCTATCTTCGTCTTTTTTGCAAAAGTTTAGCTGTATAATCATTTGTTGTCTCTTGTTATTTGTCACTGTTGCTTTGGAAACATGGTCTAATATCATGTCAATAAAGCACCCTGAAATTGCATTGAAATTGAAAACTGCGAAGGGGGGCAGAGGGTGACAGAAAGAGGAAGGGGGGGGGGGGGGGGTCCAGATCTGACCAACGAGGGTAAGGCCAGTATATCACTTACAGGAGAAGCAGAGAATGTGCAGAAGACAGAGAGGGATCTCTTCAGTCAGATATCTCCTGGACATATTTACCCACCATGTTTCTGTAGAAGGGAAGATAATGCACTTTACGTAGCGTGTTACGATACAGATGCATCACTGCTTGCTTTGTTATTCTCTGATTTAACAAGCGATAAGCACCGACCAAGGGTAACAGTTCCCCTTTAAAAACCCTATTTCTCAGCCAGAGCTTGGTTCAGGGCACCATATCAAAATCGCTGCTGCCTTGCCATGATTGAATCTGACTGCGTCCATTTTGCCCTGGTAACTCCCAACTTGTAAGTGCCCTCAATGAACTCACAATTGATGTTATTTTTTTCCAACTTGGTTGTCCTGAAACTAATATAAGATCTGATTTAATCTTTGGGGAGCCAGTCCAGGTTATTTTTCTGACCCCCCCCCTCCCCATCATCTCCTCTGCCATCATGTCTGACCATATCAGCTTATTAAAAATGATCATAACAGATGCCTTCCACATACAATCCAACATGAAATAGAGATGTGCATATGGAGAAGAGCCAATCAAAATGACTGACATATTCGCATTGAATCATTGTTTACAGCCTTTTATAAAAATGAGTTAAACCCCATATCACTAATAATATAAGTTTACACATGAAGTTGTTTGCACTACAAAGACATGAAACAGCCCTTAACATTAACAAGCGTGTAATCAGCACTTATCAGGTAAGCACAGAGTCTTGATTTCATGCAAGGTCTTGTTTTCCTTCTCAAGCCCTATAAATTTGCATGATGTTTCTGTTCCAGACACCCCTGGTTCTCCACTTAAGTGGGAACCACTGTATTTTCAAACAGTCTGTTAAGTAGCAGGAGCAAGACCACGGAGAGAAAATGATAATTTGCTCATTATGCACAGTTGGGGAATTTTAATCTAAGTTTAGATTCATTTTTTTTCTGTCTCATACTCATTGCTAACAGAGTTCTGAAGGGCCCCGAGTGAACACCATCAGAAAGCATTTCAATAACAAAGGCAGCTCAGTGTTAGAGTGGCAGTCTATGATGTCCTTCAGAGCAGCTGGCGCTGGTGCGGTTTGAAGTGCAAAACAAATTCATCACCATGAAATCAAGCGGCCGCAGGATATCACAAAGCCTTCCTGACACACCACACGGCTCTAACTTCACTGTTAGTTCTGTCATTTGTTTTTTCTTTCAAATTTGTTACTAATGGTATGGATGTTGGCGCTCACTCTGTAAGCCCCCTAATTTTACACCTGGTCCTTGTTGATAAATTAGACGACTTAAAAGGAAAACTTTTACTGAAACCTTTGGTTTGGAAACAACACACCGATCATACTTGTGTTTTTTGGGTAGGTGATGTGACGTTCTTTCTTTTCACCCCTCAATTTTGTTACAGGACTTCTACATTTTCTAAGTGTATTTTTCTGAAACAAAGGTTACCGACTAAACTCAGATCTAGTTATGAAGCCTACGATAATAAACCTTCATGTAATGTAACTCACCTTCATAGAACCATATTATATATATCACAATAAATCTTTATTTATTAGGTTTTTATGAGATATATATATGTGTGTGCTAATTATATCACACAAACATCATATTTGTTCAAGTGAAAGTAGTTTAATATGAGAAAAGATAAATTAACAGCCCTGGCCTCCTCAGTAATAAAAGTTACTGACATTTATTTGTGTTGGAGAATACAGAAACAACATATTTTTGGTGGTGTATAATGTAGCTATGGATGTTTTATAAAGCATTTATAACTGTGCCACATGTTGCCTTTATTTCTGGAATTGTCTTAGTTTATATATACAATCACTTGTTTTATGCCTGATTGGTTTTAAAATTTATTCAGGAAAAAAAGATTTCCTTTTATCATCTTGCTGGAAAGAACTTTAGATTTGGGTTTAAAAAGTTCTCCTACAACATCAAAAATATGTTATTAATAATAATAATAATAATAATTATTATTATTATTATTATTATTATTACAGGTAGTAGTAGCAGTAGTAGTACTAGAGTAGTCACAGTAGTAAAATCATCATCACCACCTTCATCATCATCATCATCATCATCATTATTATTAGTAGTATTTGGATATTTCTGGTTGCAGTCTCACTGGAACGTATTGTCTTTTTTCTCATTCGCAGTGCATTGCCACACCCATTAACCTTCCCTGCTCAGTCCATAGTTATCATAAAGCTCAATGCAGTCTGGTGAGGGCGCTGGGGGGTGAGAGGCTGGGGACTGCACTGAGGAGAGGGAGATTCATTTTCACACTGTGCAATTTCCCTTTTCACAGGTCGCGAAACAGCTGACTAATGCCTGGGAGGGAGCTTAGGCACCCTTTGCAACGGGACCTCCACTCACTGACATTCATCCTGCTGGGAGTTCCGAGCCCTGTCGCGACATTTCAGTCACTGTCTATTTTTAAACCATCAGTAGGGGGGTTAGCACGCAGTTCTAATCTTATATAAGCACATACACGGGTCCTGGCCACACTGTGCAGAAACACTAATGAAGTTCTTGGACTCATTATTTTTAATGAGTATCAGCTCTGAGGGCTGTTAATTGTGCCTCCATAAAATCCGACAAACACCAATTAAACACAAAATAGCCACCTGAATATGGAAAGTGATGCTTTTTGGTGGTCTTTTGGGGTTTGGCTTTGAGGTTTAGGACTGGGGGGGAAAGGATGCCCTAGATCTCTGGCTTGCATGCTCTCTCCTTCCAAGCTGTACCAATGGCAGACAGAGGGGTTTGTGCAAGCAGCTGGCTAATCACAAGATTCTGTTCACATATGTTTAGAGCGACCCTTTGCTTGCAGTTTATCATACATAAGAACAAACATTGAAACAATTATCCATGTGTTTCACCTAGATCCTTGAAGAAAGGGATTATGGGGCAGAGTAGGCATGTCTAGGGTTTCATAACATAGGTGGAGTTTTTTTTGTGCATGTGGTGGTTGGTGGGGGTGGGGGTGGGGGTGGGGGTATGTAATTTATTAGCCTTTGTAGAGGAACAGAAAGCCAGAGAAGATTGCTCAAGGATAAATTGGGCTCTGGGATGGGCCAGATAAACCACCTGAAATGGAAAGGCATACACATCCTTATTTATCATCGTGGTTCTTATCTGCAGTTCCTGCCTCATGGACAGCCTTGGAAAGCTATTCCACTGAAGTATACATCGCCCTGTCCTATGAAAAGATATTTTTACCCTTTTTTGTCCTCTCACTATTGTTTCACCATTTGAATTCAAATCATTCAAATTTGTTGACAGCATACTTACAGAGAATGTATCACACACACCAAGGGACAGAAGAAAACCATGTGTCTGATTGGGTTTTTGATTGAGTTAGCTGGTGTTTTCGCTGACTCTCTCAAAGATTAAAATCATGGCAGGTGTGGGGGGGGGGGTTGGGGTTCTCAGCATCTCAGTGCTGTAGAGGAAGGGACAGTCCCTCACTTTACGAACACTGTACAGGTGAACCACACGGCAGAGAAAACTGCTCCCCCTACCAGAATGAAACTCTAATTCGGCACTGTGCTTACAATATGATATCTGTGATATGGTGAGATAAATGACACAAGCAAAAGTGAGGTTTTCCATCCCCCTATGAGTTATAATGTGCATGCTTAGGTTTCATAATGTCACTTTTTGTCGATTTCTTAATGCTCCTTCTCCACAACAGTGCTAGATCCAGGCTAACGTGCTTTGTTCAGGTTTTGGGTGGTTTTACCTTTTGTCTGTTGTTGAGTTTAAAGAGAATGAACTTCCACCTGCTACCATTACCAGTACTAGCCATTTTACATAGCACTTTGCATAGAGCCAGCTAGCATAGTCACAGTGTTGTTTCCATTGGCACTAGCAATTGAGGAGATAAACAAAGGAGGAGGTTGCATTCCCTTATCTTTCAAACTGCAGAAAAACTCCAAACTCAAGAATTCATAATAGTGTGAAGGAGAGCCTTGCCAGCTTCCACACAGACAGATGTCATTGGTACCATCAAGCACAACTTCCTTCTTCCTCTGCCTAAGCAGTAGGCAGTGTTCCACTACACTCCACTTTCCAATTACCAGACAGCTCATGTGTTCCAGCTCTGGTCGTGGGTAATGCCATGGAATCCCAACCCCAGCCTGCATCAATCTTGACCCAGCCCTACACTGTACAAGTAGTATATTCAGCCAAACTGGTTCCAGGCTTACACTTGGAAAGAAATATAGTGAGCCAGACTGGCTCCAGCATTACAGTTGAAATGGGGTATTTTAAACCTGCCTGATTCCAGCTCTATGGTGGAAAAGCGATGTAACAGGCTAGCCTGATTCCAGCAATCCAATTCTGAATGAACAAAAAAAAAATAAGAGACACTCATTTTTATTATTTAAAACTGGATACATTTTACTGAAAAAATGCTTTAAAAACAATTGATACTGGTCAATGCCAGCAAAGAACAGTGTTTTAACACATTGAAGATGACAGAAGTAACAGCAAGCTTGACTGTTAAATACAATCTCTCCTTGCACAATGCTAGTTCTAATGAATGTATACTACATAGGTTTGTCATTGCTGTTAGTAGTTTCAAATAAGACCATTAATATTATTGTTAGAGCAACAATTGTTGTATTATTCACATCATAGTAACTATAACCTCAAACAAAACACATTCTTTTTTTATATGGAGAGTCCCTGTGGAATAAGAAAACAATCACCCACAACTGGATTAGAACTTTAGAGTTCTAGTTGCCCCCTGTGGCTTGAAATGTTGCTGTTTTAAACAAATTTGAACAAAAACAGTATTTCTGACAAAACAACGAAGTACTTTCAGACTCTTCTGCAAATAGTAGAAAAGAACGAAAGAATAAAAAAAAAAAACAATCTTTCTCCAAGGAGAATAAATTCAGACAATAATGAAACCTTGGGCTCCCTTCAGTCCTGGAGGGCAGCTGAAATGACATCAATCAATCATTCCCCATCTAACCCAATCATCTTCTGATGCTGAGCGGCAAGCAATCTCTCGATATATATTTGCGGGGTAATGAAAACAAAACAAAGCAACATCAAACCAAACAAACTCCTTTGGAGCTGGAAATAAAACAGCAATTACAAAAGAGCAGTTTTCATTTCCTGTTTGTAACAGGATCTTGCATTTCAAATAAATCTTCACACATGTCTCACCCAGGAAGCACTTTACACCACTGTCAGGATTCACATTTAACAGAGTCACTAGTTTTCCTCATACGAATGTCATAAACACCATCCTGGCTATACTTTGTAGATCTCAGGTAAGCAGCAGATAGCAGTCAAGAGTGATTTGGTCAGCTAACAGGTGAGTTCATGCTGTGTCATAAATTTCATCATAAACAGAGGCCACAGTTGAGGCCCAACAGCACACAGGTATTGTCCCAATGACTATTGCTACTGAAGAGTATTTTCACTTCTTTGCAAAAAGGAAAGAAAAAGAAACCTCACATTTCCAAACAAACAGGCAAGCAGGTCCAACAGTCGCCACAGTGCCACTGTGATCCTCAGACTGTCGCCATCACTCTCTGTTTTGGGCCAAACATCTGTTCATCCCAGACGTCGTTTTCTGTTCTTCTGGCTCCAGCTTGCTGGCTCGGTCACCCATCATCCACCCCCCCCCAACAGCCCCCCCCCCCCACCTTTCTGAACGCAGTCCAGGCACTCCTATGTTGTGTATAATTAGGTGCATTCGCGAACACAGACACTGTATATTCTTTATAAGGAGTGCCTTATTGCTGTGTTTCATGTACACAGGCACCCACCCGCACACAACCTAGAAGCTCTCTCCCCGTCCAAAACAGTGCTGAGCTCTCCAGTGTGTCTCCGCAGATGGCTTCGTAATTACTGAATTACTGGGGGATCTGGCCAATTCATTAAGTGCTGAAATCATGTCTGGACAGGAGCCCAGTCGGGGCACTTGGAGTGGACGCTGAGACCGCTCAACTGTCCCGGTGAGGCCAGTGGTCATTCCGCCAACAGTGACAACAGCTACAGTCAATTATATTGGTTTAGTTGACTGGGAGCAGGGTACTGCTAGGCCCCCCTCACTTCCTGACACACAGATACATGTAATTATCTTTATAATAATATAAAATGAATATTGTCTTGTTTGTTTATCATCATTATCTAGTACTCAGTCCCTTAGTGCTGAGGCCTCATGGTCTACAAATGTGGTTCTTTATGTCACAAGGCCTATGATGATGATAATAATAATAATAATCATCATCATCATCATCATCATCATCATCATATGCCACAATGAATGTTTTCCTACTGACATTTTAAGAATTCCATTCCATTCCATTTCAGAACCTAGAGAATTCATGTACACACTGTCCCCTTTCCAAATTTCAAAAAGCAGTTGATTCAGCACTAAAATCCACTCCCCCAAACTAATTTCACAGACTCTGAGCTCTCATAGTCCCTCCACACAGACTGGAATACACACAGCTCTGTTGGGATGGTTGCTCTGGTGGAATTTTCTGAAAATGTAAATTCTGTCCCTGTGTCTTGGATTTTATCATTTCAGCACAGTTTCCTGGCTGAAAAAAAAGAATGAAAGAAATGTTTCCCACATACAAACGTGTGTATGTGTTTGTATTTTCAATCAAAGAAATAATGAAAAAATAGAAACTACTCCAAATTCCAGCAAAATCTACCATCATCTAAGGCACAAATGCACAATATGTTTCTTTACTTATCATGACACAAATCATATGATCTGAAATGATGAGATTTTAATCTCTGTAAAATACATTTAAAACACATCATTTTACCATGAGTGTATTTGCCTCCCAGACACCATAATCCAGGGCAATTTACATGGCCTGTCCACAGGTAATCCATTTATATATGTAACATACAGCTCATGGCCACGTCAGCACCGGCCCAAAAAGGATTTAAACCCTCTACTCCCGAGTACAGCACCCTAATCCTTACCACACACTGCAGCCCAGGATGTTCCTGCGGAGGCTGGACTGATGCTACAGTTGCTGGTTTGCATGGTAAAGAACATGATCTCTAGACTCCAAGCTCCACAAAGGAACTAAAATGGGAAACAGAATTCACCCACTGCGGCATCACTCAGGCATCACCTCCCGAGACATCGTTCTTCTCATCAGGTTGATAGATGGCAAGTTGGCCAGCCACCAGTAAAGCAGTGAAATGCACAAATTTACTTCATACATTTTGGTTTGTACCTTTAATTTGGAGCGACGAAATCGAATTGGCAGACGCAGATGAAATAACAGAGTCTGACCCTCTCTGGACCAGCCAACACTATTACCACAAAGATAGAGACAGATCGGTGCTACCTGACGAAGCACAGCACAGTGACCAAACAAGTGCACCTCCGGTTGGGGCGAGAGGTTGCTGAGTGACACGGGCAGGCAAGGCAAATCAACTGCCATGCCATGGCATGGACTCCACATGGATAAAAGCCTGCTTCAAGTCAAGGAGGCTAGGAAACAGTTCCTACTACACAACACGTCCCTGGGTCTCACTTTTGACCTACCATAAGAAGTGATAAAAGACACATAATCACTTACACACACACACACACACACACACACTCCTGCAATGACCTTCTGTCACCCAGTCTCCCATCCTACTCAATCATGCCCAGAAACAAATCTCCCAATGAATAAGAATGCTGAGATTTTGCTGGGGTAGGACTTTAAAACGGTCGAAAGGGAGGTCATTTCAATGGCTAAAATCCTGAGTTACTCAAAAAAGAGTCAATAAGAAACACCATGACAACACCATCAAAAATAAAGATCTGCCATAAAGGCATGTAGACCATTTGTATGACTACAGGTATATTATATCATTGTGTGGCACAGTATATATAGATGATTTGTTGTCTAAGGTTATGTTGAATCTTCTGAAAAGTACAAACAAATCAACACAGCCCCTAACAGGGACTAATTTAGAGTCCAGAAGAGAAATGTCCTTTGAGTCCCTGTCCCCCTATGGTGGATGTGACAAACACACTCACCAAAATAAAAATGTCTTCACACCTTCCTCATCCTCCTCTTCTTCCTCCTTCCTTTTGTCTTCCTCTGACACTCCTGAGGGCTCTCATCTCAGTCTTCTTCAAATGCTTTTTCCCCTATTTTTCACTCCTTGCTTGACGTCATGTTTAGAGTAAAAAAAAGGGGAGCAACAGGGGGCTGTGTAATGTCACTGTCCTCGTCTACCTCGCCCTTTGACGAGAGACCAAAGCGTTCAAATTTGTGTCCTTGTCACCGCGCCCCGGCCCCCTTGTCTTTGCCCTCTTTTTTTCTACTGAATGCCGTCATAACGGCAGGCCTCGTCATGGAACATTGGGCTGCTAATGACGGCAGAGCAGGGTCACAAAAGGTCATCGTAATCAAAGAGTTTAGAATGCTGGCGAGTTTTCCACAGGCGGTAGAGGCGGAAGTCAAAGTACAGCTCGATCATCTCTTTACCTGGATTGAGAGGATAGAGGGAAGGGAGGAGAGTACAGGAGAGGAGAGAAAAGAAAATAGGGGAGATAGAGCGATAAAAGGGGAAAGGAGGAGAGGGGACAGGATCATACATTAATATCACCATTAGTAACATCACCTGTCCCGTCCTGACTTCCCTGTAATGAAAAGGGTAATGTCTTCGGCAAATGTTATACAATGTTCCCTTTATTCCAGATTACTGCACCGTCCTCATTTACTGTCTGTACTCCCCGTCTCACTATGAGTCACAGTGGGTCTCCCAGGAGCTGATATTTAGATCTCATCTCACTCAGTTCAGAAAATCAGCTGCTGGATGACAGCAAGAAGAAGGATGCAGCTGTGGTAATGAGATTTTAATACAGGGAATGATTCAAAAACTCAATCAATAAAAGTCCTGGAGGGGAGTGCTGTCACAGCTGCCAATCAATATGTTTGTGGTGTACAGGTGACAAAAACGTGTGTGTGTGTGTGTATGTGTAAGTGTGTGTACGTGTATGTCTATGTATGTATGTATGCATAAACGTGTGTATCTGCATGCAGACGCTCTCACCCTGTGCAGACAGCTCCAGCGGAGATTCAAACGTGACAGAGTACGGCCTCATCAGGTTCTTCAGCTTGAGGAACAGCTGTTGGGAAACGATAAGCCAGACCTCCCATTAATCAGCGCCCGCGTTCCTCACTTCTGCAGGACGAGCACACTTTAAAGGCATGGATAATTCTGAGCTGATTCCTCACGCCCTCAATAAGCCACATGCTTCTCCGAGATGTGGACGACCAGGGGGACGAAAAAAGGCTGCAAACAGCTTCAGTGACAGATTTTGAGAGTACATTTCCAAGGGAAGTACTGCCTACACGAATCGCATAGGGAGAAGCAAAATCCTACATAAATACCTCATCACCTCCATCAGGACTGTGTAGCCCTGGACTACTGCCTGCATATTCACAATGAAGTTCAGCTGGCAGTAAAAATGATGGGACACTTTATCATTATGCAATTCTATGCATATTCATAAACTGCTCCGACAACTGAGAGTGGATAAAGAGCGCCATAAACCAATGCCATCATGCCTGTTATTACTCAAGAGAAATATTTATTAATAATTCATCTCTTGATGAATATTGCAACAACCGCTAGCTAGGTTTCATAGCACGTTCAAAGCGAACAAATAATTGCCACACTACATTCAAATTACACTACAAGCAAGGCCACTGCTGCCAAGCTGACACCAACCAGAGCACAGAAAGCGATGCTATAAAAAAGTTGGTGGGTTCATACATAGTGGGTGGTGACTGTAAAGAAATATGTTTATGCATTTATAACAGGTTGCCACATAAGGTTGAGGCACTGTAGCGTAGCAGTTAGAACTGGATGGCAATTTACTCGGACTAGGCTACACAGACTGAGAGACAATGGGATGGCATGTGGTGACATAGAAAATCTGAGAATCTATCAGCGCAGGAGACCTGCTCCCGAGAAGCTCAGTGGATAAGGCGTTTGCTTCGAGCGCTCACTGATCTCTGTTACCCTCAGGATCTTTGTCAGAGTGGGACACTTTCCAAAGCCCATAGTGTTGCTTCACTCCCTGGCGCCTGAGTCCGCATTGGTGTGGATGTCACGAATGTCTGCAGCAGTGTGTATTTTCAGCAGGCCTGCTGTAAATAAGAGCAGGGGATCTGCTTCGGCCGACATGCGGTCCCACTCCGCTGTCCGGGTTGGCTCACAGACACTGGGCGGAGACACTAGGGAGTG